>NC_057825.1:14918839-15221869 GCF_910594005.1 Cervus elaphus
ATTTACTTGTGAACTGGAATCTGGAACAAAATTAAAATTAAATCTTTTTAGTGTCCCATTTAAAGGCTTATTGGTAGTGTTGCTAACATTTGTAGCCTTTTGTGACTTCTCTGGGTTTATCACTATAGAAGATTTTTCTGTTGTAATAATTTGTGTAGTCATCTCCCATGGATGTATACAATATTTTTTTCCCTTTAAAGGAAGGAATTTTCTTTTTGGGATCTCAAATGCTGTGCTTTCCATAGAATTGGCATTAACATCACCAAGACCTCTCAGGAGCACAGCGGGACTCTTGAAAAGTTCAACACACAGTGGTGGTCAAAAGGCAAAATCAAGTCTAAGACTAACCTGAAAAAGGATTAGCCTTTGAGCATAATTAAATGCCAACTAACATTAGATCAGATTAAAAAACACCTGCCACAAAAGTTTGAAAATTACTACGGATAGCTAAAGAATTAGATAACTTGGAAATCTAGAATGCAATTCTCATAATTAACTTAGAAGTGTAGAAATACATCTTATATAATTGGTGTGACAAGAGAAATAATTTATTAACATGTAGAAAAGAGTCCCAACCTTGCAGAAAAGGAATGGTTAATTATGGGAATAATTAAGTCGGAGTGACTCAACTTTCCAGTCTTTACTGAATGGATCAGTTGCTTTCTCAAATGATTTCCTGTATGGTTTGCAGGAGGAAATAATTTTCATGACTTCAAGCCTAAACTGCTTTTGAGACAGCGTTTTTGTTTTAAGCTTATGATCCACTCTTTAAAGAAATGGCTCTTATTTAAGCCCATTTTAATGGGGTAAGCAAAGCTGTGTTAAGCTGATTTATATATGCTGCAAACATCATTTTTAGCACCTGAGTGCTTACTGGTAAAAATTACTCTCTCTCTCTGAAGATTATTATAATAATCTTGGCTATCAGCATAGCTAGTGAATGTATTCAATGTGCCTTCCTTGCAATTCTCCATAATCAACAGATTATCACTGGATTCCACCCCTGTTTCAGACAGGAAGAGATTTCTTTCTTTAGGGGCAAATGATTAAAATACCATAATCATCTTCAATCATTATCATTATTTTAGATTATTTTTCTGTGCATGACTTCAGGTTTATGAAATGCTAACTAGAGTCTATAACAATTCCATTACTTGGATGCCTGACTGGTAGGGCAAAATGTAGTTTAAAGGTGTCTCCAAATATTTTATTTATAACTCTTGTTAAAAATCAGTGATAAACATCACTATCTTTGCTTCATCTTTTGCAATAGTTTTGAATGTATTATTTGCTGTTATTTTAATCTTTTCATTAACAATAATATCTTGATCATGTTGGGGTCTGCTTCTATTTTTTCTTTTTTCTTTCTCATTTTTATTTATCATATGGTTATGTCTCTGGGCTTTCTTGGTAGCTCAGAGAGTAAAGAATCTGCCTGCAATGCAGGAGACCCAGGTTCTATCCCTGGGTCAGGAAGATGCCCTGGAGAATGGAATGGCAACCCACTCCAATATTCTTGCCTGGAGAATCCCCATGGACAGAAGAGCCTGACAGGCTACAGTCCATGGAATTGCAAAGAGTCTGACATGAATGAGTGATTAACACTTTCCCTTGTCTCTGCATGTTTAGTTATTTCTAGTTATATTCTGGACAACTACAGAAATTACAATGAAAAAGGCTCTGGTGATGATTATCTTCATATTTGACGTTTTACTGGAAACACACGCCTATTTCAAAAGAATCCCAAATTCTTGCTTGGTGTCTCTGCACGCCAGAAATGGCCTTTCTAGAAGCCAAACCTAAGTTCTTACCTTCTATATATCCACAGTCAACACATACACCTTCAAACTATGTTGTGGGTCATCTAGTGTTAACTCAATGCTTCCTTCTAGGGTTTTTATCTTGCTTGTGTTTTGTGTTTGGGACTGTTTTCCTGGAACATCATTGAATCCTGAGCACTGTGAAAGTGCAGGAAATTTTGGTCTAAGGGTCAGAAGCTCCCAGCCCAGCCCTTTGGCTCTTGAGCAGTCTCAGGATTCAGCAGCATCTTTAGTGGGAACCTGGTGGCTATCTAGAGCTTTCCAGTATGTCATTTTAACCTGCGTGGTTGTCAGAACCCAGATTGTTTCTCTTTTCTCTGGCAATAGCCTTTTCCTGGGCCTGGCCCAGATCTCCAGCTATGCTCAGCTGGCAAACATCTGCCAGGGGAGAGAGGTGGGTGTCATGAGCTCGTCTCTGAAGGATCTACTTCCTCTGAGTTTTCATCATCCTCTAAATGCCTTGAAAATGTTATCTTTTAAAATATAATTTACCACCTTTTTCTGTATCAGAAGGAGCATTTGCCTACTTTGACCTAAGACATGCAACTGGAAAACATTCATTCTAAGTCATTATTTTTAAAGTGTGTGTGTCAGCCATTCAGTCATGTCTGACTCTTTGCGTCCCCTGGACTGTAGCCTTCCAGATTCCTCTGTGCATGGCATTTCCTAGGCAAGAGTACTGGAGTGAGCTACCATTTCCTCCTCTAGGGGATCTTCCTGATCCAGGGATAGAACCCATGTTTCTTGTGTCTTCTGCATTGGCAGGTGGATTCTTTACCATTAGCACCATCTGGGAAGCCCTTGAGATATGAAAAATCATCCAGGGGAAATTGTGCAGGGAAAGATGACCAAGTGGGTAAAAGTGATTCATTTGAGGCAATTTAAGAACTTCCTAGAGGCATCCGTGATGTTGTCTGTGAGTAGAGGTAATCCAGGAATACTTGGCGCCTGCCTGAAAATAATTGAAAGATTTTCATATGGCAGAGAGGTTAGATGTTTTATGTATGGCCTCAGATGATGAGCCGATGCTAGAAGAAGATGGACTTCAGATCTAAGTAGGCAGGAGTTTCTCTGAAATCTCAGATCTATGGGAAAACACAATGTGCCATCTCTGGAGAGGATGCATGTTCTCCTACTGGGACTCTGTAAGCAGAGGTTGGGGTTAGTCTGGAGAGTGTGAAGAGGACATTGGGCTGGTTGGACCCTCATGATTCCTTTGGATTTTGTGATTCTATTCTGAGTAATTTGTGCTTACCCAACAGTGATCACAGGGCTTCCCAGGTTGCTCAGTGGTAAAGAATTTGCCTGCAATGCAGGTTCCATCCTTGGGTTGGCAAGATCCCCTGGAGAAGAAAATGGCAACCCACTCCAGTATTTTTGCCTGGACAGAGGAGCCTGGTGGGCTACAGTCCATGGGGTTGCAAACAGTCAGATAAGACTTAGTGGCTAAACAACAGTAACAGTTAACAACAGCAATGATCACAGTTATTAAAGGTACTGCATGGCTTACAGAATTTTTTTCTGGGCTCTAATACCTTTGGTTTCAGTTATTTATGTCAAAGCTATTAGTTCTTTCTCCCGATGAATGAATCCTGTAGTGATATCTCTGTCTAGATCTTGAATTAAAAAGAATTATCACTGCTGAACCTAAGTTGATACTAATACATTATGAACATTCTTCTTATTATATAAAAATATGCTTTTAGAATCAATGTCCACTCTCAATAGTTAAGCACCTATTCAGAGGAGAGAAAAGTGGTGATATATTTCCATACCAGCTAAAGTCCTTGATGCAGCAATTATGCTATTTTCCAGAGTAGGCTGTCAGGTCTATTATAATTACTACATTCTACATTCAGATTTCATCATTTTCAGAATTACTTATGCCTGGAAAAATTGTTCACTGGTTGAATTTTAGAATAATAGGTAAGTATCCTCTATGTAGATATAAGAGATAATGTTTGCAATATATTTAATTGCAATCTCCATTAAGGTTTTGTTCAACAAATTTATTTACTAAATCTATAAAAGCAATAATAACAACCATAGCATTAATAAGTTGTAACCACTATAGCTTTTTACTCTTCAAGGTTTTCTCTTGTGTAAGATTAGGTCATTATCACATAAGTCTCTGAGTCAGGCAGGGCAATCAATAAAATTCCAATTTCAGAAATGAAAAACTGAGATCCCAAATTGTTAACGGACTTTTAAAATATCTCACAGCTGGGAGAAAACCGGTATTAACATTTAGGCTCCTTTACCCCCAGTCATTCTGTCTACTATTAAAAGTAATGAAATTCTGCAAATCTTATGCCAAAGCAGAAGCCTTCGGGACTGAATTAGTTTACTGTGGATTGACCCCACGCAGGTGACCAACTGCGTGGGTCAAACTCACCTTAAAGAGGCAAAGATCTTGAGAGACTTGCTCTCAAAGAGGATTCTCATTCCTACCAGTGAAGGAGGTTTGACTAGAAAGAAATAGAAGCGAACTCAGCTGGATGTCTCTGTTTATTCACTTCTGTTGAAATGGAAATATTGTTTTTTTTTTTTTTTTTAATGACCAATGAAACGCCGTTTTACTCCCTTTCTAGAAAATCTGACTTCTGGGATGTTACGACCCAAATGTGAATATTCTTTCCACATAAAAGAGTGGAATATGCTTTCCACATAGTCTAGGTCTTGGCTATCATCTCACGTGTACAATTCTTTTTGAGCTCATGGACTGTAGCCCACCAGGCTCTTCTGCCCATGGGATTCCCCAGGCAAGAATAGGGGCGTGGGTTTCCACTTCCTTCTGCAGGGGATCTTCCTGACCCAGGGATTGAAGCTGAATCTCCTGCATTGGCAGGTGGATTCTTTCCCATTGAGCCACCAGGGAACTTGGATTTGTGACCCTTCCTAACTGATGAACATGGTGCATGTTTTTGGAAGCACTGCCTGGAGCTAGGTTCTAGGGGTGCTTTGGAGAGGATGGGGCACTTCCTAAGGTCTTAGAGACTGATCTAGAAGACAGTTGGATACCTGTACTACTACCAGGAAATCACGATAGGAGAGCATATTCAGAAGGATACTGCAGATGAAAGATGCTACTGCCATAACACTGAACAAAAGATGTTGCAGAGACCAGGCCAGTAGCTACTGCAGCCATCTCCAGTTGTGCACCCCAGGGGACTCAGGATAAGTAAATAGGACACTGGCCCCAGAGAGTGAGGTGTAGATCAGAGGAATGGTTTCAGTGAGCCCAGACTCTTGCCTATTCTCATATGCAGAAAAGTGCTAAATTCCTTGAGATGTCTGATTTTCTTTAACAGAAATAGTAACCAAACATAATTTTTTTTTTATTTTCAAACTATGTGTTTTTTCTTTTCACATCAATAGAACTTATATCCTTTTTTTTTTTTTTTAAATGATTGGAGTACAGTTGATTTACGATGTTGTGTTCGTTTCAGGTGTATAGCAAAGTGAATCACTTATATCAGTTCACATTCACTTTTTTTCAGATTCTTTTCCTGTATAGGTCATTACAGAGTACTGAGGAGAGTTCCCTGTCTATATAATAGGTTCTTATTAGTTATCTATTTCATATACATGCTTGCATGTGTGCTAATTTGCTTCAGCTGTGTCCGACTCTGTGACACTATGGACTGAGCCCATGAGGCCCCTCTGTCCATGGGATTCTCCAGACAAGAATTCTGGAGTGGGCTGCTATGCCCTTCTCCAGGGGATCTTCCTAACCCAGGGATCAAACCCACGTCTCTTTTGTCTCCTGCATTGGCAAGTGGGATCTTTACACTAGCACCACTTGGGAAGCCTGTTTTATTTATAGTAGTGGGTATATGTCAATCCAAGTCTCCCAATTAATCCCTTGCTACATTATCCCCTGGTAAACATAAGTTTTTTGCAAAAATTCCTATGTATCCTGACTCATTCCTTACCTCTTCAGAGCTATCTGAGAGGCTGCCTCCAGGCTTAAGTCCTCTGTTTTGTTCGCCAAATAGCACATACTTATCAAATTTTAGATTGTGTACTTTTGTTTTTTTCAATCAACAGTACTTGAATGAGGTGGTAGAAACTTAGGGAGTAGAAATAGTACCTGAGTTGGGACTATAGAATCAACCTGTTTGCTAAGAGGAGACGTTGCAAGGGAACATTGCAATGGGAAGCAAGGTCAACAAAAGTCAAGGTCAGCGGGCAGATTCATCCTGACAATTATGACCATTGTCAGTGGTCAGCTAATCTCTTTATTTGTTTTTCAGTCACTCAGTTGTGTCCAACTCTTTGCGACCCTATGGACTGCAGCACGCCAGGCTTCCTTGTCTGTTGCCATCTCCCGGAGTTTATTCAAACTCATGTCCATTGAGTCAGTAATGCCATCCAACCATCTCATCCTCTGTTGTTCCCTTCTCCTGCCTTCAATCTTTCCCGGCATGAGGGGCTTTTCTAATGAGTCAGTTCTTCACATCAGGTGGCCAAAGTGCTAGAGTTTCAGCTTCAGCGTCAGTCCTCCCAATGAATATTCAGGACTGATTTACTTCAGAATGGACTGATTGGATCTCCTTGCTGTCCAAGGGACTCTCAAGAGTCTTCTCCAACACCACAGTTCAAAAGCATCAATTCTTTGTTGCTCAGCCTTCTTTATGGTCCAGCTCTCACATCCATACATGGCCAGTGAAAAAACCATAGCTTTGACGAGATGGACGAGATGGACCTTTGTCGGCAAAGTAATGTCTCTGCTTTTTAATACACTGTCTAAGTTTGTCATAGCTTTTCTTCCAAGGAGAAAGTGTCTTTTAATTTTGTGGCTGCAGTCACCATCTGCAGTGATTTTGATCTTATTTGTAGATCTTATTTTATATTAATGTGAGCGATGCCTAGATGTTATTTCAATCATAAAGGATAGTGTGAACTCTAGAATAATTCATATCTGTAGCACAACTGCTAAAGTTATCAGTAGTAATAAGTAGTTATAAGTATAATTTCTCCATTGTCCCTAAAAAATGACCAAATCTGAAGTTTTGCCAATTATATTTATTTCCCAGCTTTTGTGGAATGTGCATAAGCAAGTGGACCAATAAATAACTAGAGATGACATGTTTAACTTTGAAAAAAGGGGAAAAAGCATCATCTTTCAAAGAGGAATTTTCATTCTGAGTTCTCAGAATAAAAACATAAGTAGATCACGTAACACTTGTTTCAAGTCAAAAAAGATAAGTAACTCATTTCTCACCAGGAGATTTGGGCAAACGGTGCAGGAAAGAGATGTCAAAATGATGAAATTGACACCCTGGCACTGATGGGCCTCATGTACAAGGCTGGTTGTGATGTGTCCGGGAAAAGAATAAAACAAAAGGTCAGGAACAAGTGTTCTTAAAATCCTAAAGGCCAAGACATGGGTACCTATTTCCTACTGGAACAAACCCAGAAATAGATGGGGAGGGGTAGCTTTTTTGGAACCAGCAGCATGATACACAGCCAGATGGAATGAAGGAGCAGGGGTTAAATTTGAAACATCAAGGCACCTTTGGTGGATGTGACCTTGACTACAACACACAGAGAGATGATCAGAGGCACCATTTTAGCTGCTATAAAATTGCATTAGGCAAAGAAGTAAATATTGGTGTTAGCTCAGGCCTTCACAAAGCCAGGCGTTCAAGGACAGTCCACATATCTATCTTGTAGAAGCTGGTCTCTGTCAAATGCCAATTGAAAGTAATTTGTAAAATTCCCTTTAGTCTTAATGAAAACCCTTGGCTATGTTTTGATACATCACTTTTCTTATGGTGATTTTTTTTTTCTTCCAGGCCTTAAAAAAATATGTCAAAAAAAGTAAAAAAAAAAAAAAAAAGTCAAAAAAATATATATATAAGTCAACTCACAGATACAGAGACAGACTTGTGGATGCAAGGGGAAGGGGGAGTGAAGGAAGAATGGACTGGGAGTTTGGGATTAACAGATGCAAACTATTATATATAGGATGGATGAACAGCAAAGTGCCACTGTATAGCACGGGGAACTATATTCACTATCCTGCAATAATATGTAAATGAAAAGAATTTGAAAAAGAATACATATATATGTTTGACTGAGTCACTCTGCTCTGCAGCAAAGATCAGAACGACATTGTAAATCCACCAAACTTCAATGAAATAAAAAAAATATATACTTGTCAGTTCTTCACAGGACAATTTGACACACACTTTGTAAAGCAATTAATACCGAGTCACAGGTGTTTCAAAAATATTTTATAATAACTATTTTTTCAGTTTTGTTGCCTGAAACCAAAAGTCAGCCTGCAGGTGACACTGACTTCTTTGTGTTCCCGTGTTCTGGACCACATTCCAGAGCCGAGGGATTAACTAGGACAACTGGGCTAAGTTTGAACAAGTACTTATTTTAATTACATAGTATGAGGCGAAGCTGACTTTTCACTGAGCAGATGGTTGTTTGGTAAAGATTTCAGAAAAAATGATACATTCTGTAATTTTTTACCTACACTGAAGCTACTGAGTTCTCCTCGAGTTGGAAGTAATTAAACTAACTTTATTTTTCTCTATATGAGATACATTCTACAAATTTATGGAGCTACTTATAAATTATTTTATGTCTTTGTGGAATTTAGAATTTCTATGCATGTCTTTTTTCCCCTTTGTATTCTAAACTGGAATGAGTCTAAGGCCACATACCCTTATAGCTGGGTCTTAACAGTGTTCAGACTCAATAAATATCTGTTGATTTGAAATAAATGTAAGCTTTCTGCTCTGACTTAGATGCAAGGCCAATCAAGATGAAATGTTGGTCATTTAAAAAGGAGGTTTTGATAAACATTTGGGTCTTGACATTTTATTTTCTGAAAAAGAAATCTTTGAGATCCTGGGTGGTTTCAAACCTTTTCTGTTGAGTGTGAGCTTTCTGGTTGAAATCCACACAAATGGATGAAGGAGAGAGGCTCGGAGTGTGCAGGGGGAACTCCAAGGCACTAAGTAGGGGGTGAACCTCAAGGGTGGCTCCTTTATCTATTCCCCACCCCTTATTTCACAGACCAGGATATGAAAGTCAGAGCAGAAGCCCCTTCTCCTGTGAACCCCCAGTTCTGTTGGGGTTTCATCACCTTTCTGCTCAGCTGTGCTGCTAGGATCTGGGTATCTTGACCCACCCTGACCCAGATGCTCTTTTGTGCCTAGTATGGATTCTTAACATGTCCTCGCTTTCCAAATCCACACCAGGAATCACTACTACTTTAGAGGTGGTTGGCTATAATATTTAAATAGAGAAAGTTCAGTAACAGGAGAAAGCACCATCAGGTCAGTTCAGTTCAGTTGCTCCATCATGTCTGACTCTTTGTGACCTCGTGGACTGCAGCATGCCAGGCCTCCCTGTCCATCATCAACTCCTGGAGTTTACTCAAACTCATATCCATTGAGTTGGTGATGCCATCCAACCATCTCATCCTCTCTTGTCCCCTTTTCCTCTCACCTTCAATCTTTCCCAGAATCTGGGTCTTTTCCAATGAGTCAGCTCTTCCCATCAGGTGGCCAAAGTGTTAGAGTTTCATCTTCAGCATCAGTCCTTCCAGGGAACATTCAGGACTGAGTTCCATTAGGATGGACTGGTTGGATCTCCTTGCAATCCAAGGGACTCTCAAGAGTCTTCTTCAACACCACAGTTCAGAAGCATCAATTCTTCAGTACTCAGTTTTCTTTATAGTCCAACTCTCACACCCATACATGACTACTGGAAAAACCATAGCCTTGATTAGACAGATCTTTGCTGACAAAGTAATGTCTCTGCTTTTTACTATGCTGTCTAGGTTGGTCGTAACTTTCCTTCCAAAGTGTAAGCTTCTTTTAATTTCATGGCTGCAGTCACAATCTGCAGTGATTTTGGAGCCCCCCAAAATAAAGTCTGAAAGTGCCATGGTGAATGATAATTTCACCATTCTCTAGAAATATGATATTAAGAAGGGTTTTGTAGAAATAGCAGCAATTAGAAAAATGTCTTGCTTGACTTCTGGCATGATGTCATGAGCATTTTCTTCCTATCACATGCTGTGATTTTTTTTCCCCCACTTTTGCTCTAAAGTCACTCAAGTCTCTCATCCTAGAAATGAGGAAGCTGACATTTTCATCCGAGCCTGGCTCTGCACTGGGTGCATTTATACACATGCTGTCTGATCTAATGTTGGCTGCAAGCCTGTGGAGATACCTGTGCTGCTCATTTAGGTTTTGCACCCTCAGATTTGTCCTTTGCCCCATTGACCCCTGCCCTTTGTCCCAGGAAGGTGACCTCAGTGAAGTGTATCATGCAGACCCCCTGGACTAGTCAGATACTGAAGATTTCTCTTAAGGAAGTTCGCCAGCACACAGTTGGTTCTGGCTCCATCAGGAGCCTTGTGTACCCACCTTGAATGTAGATACCACTATCCCATCATTGCTCATCAGAGATAGCAGAGCTGGGAGTCACAGTTTGGTTTTTATGCTGAAGTTGGTGATTTTTCTTGTATGATACTCAACCTTTCTGTCTTGGTTTGTTTGGGTCCCTTCAGAAGCAGACTCTGATACAAGGATTCAAGAACAACACTTAAATCGGAAAGCCACCCTAGGAAGGGAATGAAGTCAAGGCAGCAGGTCGTGGCTGTGGGCGGGAGGACTCAGTCCTGCTCCGGAGCCTGTAGGGCAGAGTGGACCATCTCTGAGAGCTCTCCCACCCCAGGATTGATGTGGCCACCCTTACTCATCTGTCAGTGGTGACTGCTCTCAGGACACCGATCTCCAAGTCTTTACAGACTGCCCATCTTGGACCAAGCAGACGCCCTTGGCCCACACAGCCCTGGGTAGGTGGAATCACAGACCTGCCTCTGACAGGGTGAGAGCAAGGGAAGGTGGGCAAACAATTCTCCAAGATGGTGCCTGTCCTTTGTTTATTTTTCACTTTAGTCCTACAGTGAACTATAATCATACTTGTGTTACATAGCAGTTTTCACTTGACAAAGAATTATCATAAACCAGATGCTTTTACACTAGAAAGACCTTATTTCAGTCTTCAGACAATCTTTGTGAGTCTTTTTTTTAAACTGTATTTTGTTGGTTCATTTCTAATATACAATCAAATTGAATTTAGCTGATGGTACCCATTTAAGAACTCTACTACAAAATATAATCACAGTTCCCAAAAACAGGCATATTGGATGCAGGTAAGCCCAGAATGCAAATAATCAATATTTCCTTGTTGCAAAATGAAGAGAAAATTGCGTGACCCTAGCCTTCAGGAGCTGTCAGTCTCCTGTATTCTTCACACACTTTGCTATTAACTCATTTTCATGACTTTGGAAACATCACTGTAGCCGATATCTATGCCATTTGAGATAAACAGATGTATTTTATCTGCAATATAATTTCCAATATGTTGTGTTTGAATTACTTTTGAGTCCATCAAGACAGGCATCATTTGTAATCAGCAACTTACCACTATTTGATAACCTGTTAGTTTAAAATAAATATTTTAACAGGATATCTGAAAAGAGGCACAAATACCTGCTGGGAAATTGATTTTTTTTTTTTTTAAACTGATTCAACAGATGCTAAGTGAACTGTTCTCTTAAGTTGGTAAGATAACCGTCTGAGCATCTGCACTGTGTTTACAATAGGTTGGTAACTTTTTTTCTAGTTATTTGAAAAAGTAACATAGATATTCACTGGTTGAAATACTTTCTTCTACCTTTAAAGAAAATAAATGACTTCCCTATGATAACATCTAGGACCCATGGTTTGGAAAGCTAATGAATAAAGCACTTTCTTGGTCAAAAAACCTTGTATCTGGATCTTCATAGAGAATTTTCAACTGCATATAGTCATGTTCTTTTGTTCATAGATTAACTGACCTTCATGGAAGAGTCAAGATGGCTTGTGCCCAAGGTAGGAGAAATAAGGTAGCTTGAAAACTTAAAAAAATTTTTAAATGACTTAAGTGGAAAGGACCATGATGATTCATCAAGCTGGATGGAGAGATACTGTCGCAGCTTTCCCCTAATTTACGATATTCATGCTCATTCATTTGCAAAGAAGGGTGAGGTGTACATTAATAATTAGAGGGTGGGAGGAGAATGCCATTCAAATATCGCTTCTTCAAGTTCATGGAGAGAACAGTTTGCTAGTATGTGTCATTATATCACTTTTGGGGATGAGTCTATTATTTTGGACAACAGACCTTTGTCTGGGGTTGTCTTGTTTTGTCTTTGAAAGTAGGAAAGTATCTTAATGTTTTTGTGCCCTCAGAATGCTGCTTGGACCTAACAAGTTCTCAAAATACTTGTTAGATAAGTGAATAAATTATTATTAAAAACAATGCAGCATGGTAGTCAGAAATGGTTTCAAATCCTGAATGATGGATAACACATCAATCTAACAGACAAGCAGAATCCTAATGAGTGAAAATGCAGTGCTTGACACAGTTAAGGGACTTCTTAAGCAAATGACGGTGCTGAAATCACCACGTGGGTGGGTGGATTTCTGATGGCTGACCTTAATTTTGATCCCCTTACTCACTTTGAATCTAACGGAGTCTCACAAATAAAACTAATGGTGTGAACCTTGGATATGTTTAATGAAACATTTGTTTTTTACTGAAAAGGGATAGTTTCTTTAAATTTAAATGTGTTATACTACAGTTATGTGAAGCAATGATCAAGTAACTTATCTTTCTTGGTTGCTAATTATAAGCCAACTGGGGCCTGTAATCTCACCAAGACAATTGTTTTTACAAAGGTGTTGGTTTTGGTCGGTGTAAATGTCAGCTAGGAGGGTTCATGACCCACACTTGATTTTTTTCCTGGGGGGACATGTGTTTTATTTATTTTCCTTTACTTCCTTTTTCCTTTCTTTTTTATTGGAATACAGTTGCTTTCAATGTAGTGTTATTAATAATTTCCCCTGTACAGAAAAGTGAATCAGGCGCACGTGTAGATACATCTCCTTTTCCTTGGATTTTCTTCCCATTTAGGTCACCACAAAACATCGGGCAGAGTTCCTTGTGCTATGCAGTCAGTTCTCATTAGTTACCTGCTTTATACACAGTAGTATACATGTGCCAATCTCAGCCTCCCAAGCCATCATACCCCCATAACCCCTTAGTGTCCATATCTTTACACACTCAATTTTATAGCAACTATTTTTGTTAGTTTTTCAGGTCCATACATACCCCTCACCAATAACCTAGATGAGATTTATACAGGTAAGATTTATTTCACATTGGGTTTTCAAGAACCAGCCCATCAGAGAATACCACTCTGCATTCACGAGTTTATTGTTTTGCAAGAGAGAGGCATGTGGACACATAAAGGGCCAGTCACAGATAAGAATATATTTGCAAGGGCAATATTTATCTTAATATTTAGAGAAATGAGAGTAATTTGCTCATTTAAAGTCAGTGAACATTTTCTGAAAAATCTGCCTATTATTGTTATGCTGTATTGCTTGTGAGTATGTGTTCACCTGTCCAAGGTTATATAAAAGGAGTTACATATTCTCTTTTTTATCACAACAAGATCATATTGAGTAAGGAGCATAAGGGAGGGACACGGATGCAAGCTGGGGTCACCCTGACCCTGAATATTTGAGTCAGAATGTCGCATTCATCCAGTTGTCCCCAAATATTTGCTCTCTTCTCTGTCAACATGTAATCTCTCTGTAGTGAGGACAGGAGAACAAAAAGCTTCTGTTTTCTATCACATTCCTTCAACCTGTAGTGACATTGTCAATGTTAAGGACAATTATGTGTGTTTAAAGGTTTAGAAAGTCTGAGATGTTTTAAAAAGCCAAAACACTGGCTATTTTATGTCAGTGCTCTGGATTCTAACCTGTAATTCCCTCCCCTTCTTTGTGAGGCAGAATTCCATTGTGCAAGCCTGTAGCAAGCTTGTCAATAAATCAAGTGAAGATTATATGGATTTAAAAGTCTTCATGGAAACACAGAAAAATAACTGACTGTTTTAGAAGTTTAAAACCTAATGACAGTGTGTGCTTTGCTTGTCCTCTGTACAAATAAGTCATAATTTGATTTGTATTTACTTTTCCAAATTAGTAGAATCTACTAGAATTGTCAACATTTCTTCTTAGTTTTCTAAGGTGTCAGACTTCTGGCTTAGAAGAATTTATTATCTAAACCCTGAGATGGTGTGGTGACCAGGGGTTTTAGTCTACACTATTCTACACAGTTTAAATAGAAATGTCTTCTTAGGGTTTATAGCGCAATTCATCTACCTATTTTCATTCCAAATTTTATCTTTTCTTGCTTGGTATCATGTTTAAGTTACTTCTTTCCTGTGTACAAAATATTTCAACTTTTATATAGTAAATTGCAATTGTCTTTCAGTAAATGTTAATACATCACTATGGGCTCCCTTGGTGGCACTAGTGGTAAAGAATCTGCCTGCTTTGCAGGAGACATAGAGATGCGGGTTTGATTCCTGGGCCGGGAAGATCCCCTGGAGGAGGGCATGGCAGCCCACTCCAGTATTCTCGACTGGAGAATCCCATGGGCAGAGGAGCTGGCAGGCTCCATGAGGTTACAAAGAGACAGGCACGACCGAAGCAATGTAGTACACATATGGGCACCAGGAAGAAATCAGTGTAATAACTTTTTAGTACAAAGATATGCAGAGTCCTGCTCTTACAGGCATGCTTTTAAATTAGCATTTCAAGTGGATGAAACTGTGTATTAGAAATGAAGAATAAAACCCACTTCAAGAGGACAGGAGAGTGTTCTCAAGTTTGGCTGACATTTTAACCCAAGATCATTATTCTGTGTCCTGAGTCCCTGTGAGTATTGGTATCTACTTTACCACCACTCTCCACTCTTTGCAAATTACAGTTAAAAAGTTGTCATCTATTGTCTAACTTTTCCAAAAAGTTAGAAATGAATTTGCATTTAGAAATAGATCCAGTGGGAATATGGTACATGCTCATTTTTCCAGCTGATAAATAAAAAACATAATGCAATATATTCTAAGATATACTTAATCCCTTTATTTTGAATGGCCAGCTTTTGATTAATTAATCAGTCAGTCAAATTTGAGGGAGTAATTCTGTCTATGACTTAAGACTTAGTTCTGATATCAGATTTTTTTCCTTCTTTTGGTCTCTGTGTTCCTATGTCAAAAATTTTTGTTGTAATTTTTATACAGATTCTTTTTTTTAGTGGTGGCTCTATGTACTAATAACTTTTACATATGAAACATTGTAATTTTCTGATGTTGACATTTTATCATCTTGAGAGAATGTAAATGTCTTTCTTTTTAAATTCCTTTACTCACCTCCATTTATAATACTGTTGCCTTAAATAATTTCTCTACATACTTTGAAAGCAAAATCAGACAATATTATGATATTTTGTCTAACTTTCAAACAAAATTTAGAAAATTCAAGAGGAGAAGAAGCATTTATTGCATTTACTCATATTTTTGCTTACTTAGCTCTTTTTTTATTCTTGATATTCTAGATTTCTTCTATTACTTGCTTTCTGTTTGGTGAACTTCCTTTATCCATCTTTGAGGATAAGTCTGCTATTGAAAAATCTCTTAGCTTGTCTTCATCTGAGAGGGCCTGGATTTATTCTTCATTCCTGTAGAATACTTTTGTGTGATGTGGAATTCTGAGTTACAGTTCTTTTTTTTCTTAAACCACTTGAAAAACATTGCCCACTTCCTTCTGGCTTCCACAATTTCTCACAAAAAGCTGCTTTAATTTAAATTGTACTAACTCTTGTGAGTAAGGTGCTCTTCCTTATTCACTGTATTCTAGCTAGTTTTCCTTTGCTGTTTAAATTTCAAGTGTTTGATTATGACGTGATGATGTGAATTTCTTTGGATTTCTTCTTTCTGGTATTTGCTCAGCCTCTTGAGTCTGTAACATAGGCCCACTACCAAGTTTGAGTAATTTTCAGCAATGTTTCTCTGGCTACTTTTAACATCCTGACTCTTTTGATCGGACCCCAGGAACACGTGCTAAATCTCTTGGTATCACAACACATAGCTCCATGATCCTGTTCATGTCCCCTCCAGCCTATTCATGTCGCTGTTGTTCAAACTGGCCCATTCCTCTCATTTTACATCAGGCTCAACCAATCGGTCTGCTCTCATCTCAGATATGATACTGAGCCCATCCAATAAGCTTTGTATTTTATCTATCGCATTTTTCAATTCTAAAATTTACATTTAGTTTTTCTTTGTATCGTCAATTTCTTTGCTGAGGCCTTCTATTTTTTTTTTTTTTTCCTTCAGGTTGGTTTTAAATCCTTTCCAGAGAATTCCAACATCTGTGATGTTCTTATTGACATTTGTTAGTTATCTTTTCTCATTCAAGTTGAGATTTTCCTGGTGAGTAATGAGTAATGTGATGAGTAATCCTCATTTACATCCTGGACATTTTGGGTATTACATGATGAGAGTCTGTACCTTATTCAGATCTTCTGATTTTGTAGGTTTCTCATGATCCTGCCCTGTCAGGAGAAGGACATACTATCTCAATACTACCGCGTGCTGCTGGGGGTCCAGGTCTACACCCAGTCTCTGCTGCTACCTGGGGGAGGGGGCGCACTTCATGACTGTCCTCGGGTGGTCTCCCCTGATGTTACAGAGGGGGCTCCTTGCCAGGGGATACGGACGAAAGCCCCGCCTCCCCACTGGAGATTCTCTGACAGTATCCCAGCAGAAAGAGGGTGCTGCATTAAGGCCAGGTGAGGGTTTCATTCTTAGTTTTCAATAGGCTTTTACTCTGCATGCACATTTTTTGTGGATGAGCATTGCTCAGGCAAGGGAAGAAGGACAAAATGGGTCCTCACTCTAGAAAGCTGGAGGACAGGCTGGAGGAGGCACGTCAGTTACAGAAGGCCATAAGACAGAGGATGAGGAGGAACTGATTTAGCAAATATCACTCTTCAGTGTTGGGCTTCCCTTGTAGCTCAGTTGGTAAAGAATCTGCCTGCAGTGCAGGAGTCCGCCTGCAATGCAGAAAACGTGGGTTTGATCCCTGGGTTGGGAAGATCCCCTGGAGAAGGAAATGGTAACCCACTCCAGAATTCTTGCCTGGGAAATCCTATGGAAGAAGAGCTTGGCAGGCTATATAGTCCATGGGGACACAAGTGTCGGACATGACTTAGCAACTAAACCACTCTTCAGTGTTACCAGGTTCTTTTGCCCTGGAGTGGGAGCACTACAGCCGGGACGGGGAAGTCATCCCCCACCCCCCAACCTTCTGGTGAATTGTTGAATTTGATCAGCAGAGGCTTGGGCACCAGGAGAGAGAGTGGCCATGTGAAGGGCAGGTGTGGGAGGTAGTACGCAATAGTTACAGTGTGGGTCTGTGTCAGTCGCAAGTAGGAGAGTAAGGCTGTGTATACACAAAAGTACCTGGCCGGGGAGGAGCCAAGATGGCGGAGGAGTAGGACCGGGAGACCACTTTCTCTCCTACAAATTCATCAAAAGAATAACCGAATGCAGAGCAAACTTCACAAAACAACTTCTGATCGCTAGCTGAGGTCATCAGGCGCCCAGAAAAGCAGACCATTGTCTTCGAAAGGAGGTAGGACAAAATATAAAAGATAAAAAGTGAGACAAAAGAGCTAAGGACGGAGACCCGTCCCGGGAAGGGAGTCTTAGGCGGCCTTGCTTGGGCTAGGGTCCGGGCCTGAGTGCCCTGAGGACAATCGGGGGGAGCTTCTGTGAGGTGCCAACTTGAACTGTGGGAGACCAAAGGAGAGAGAGAAAATTGACCGGCCGGAACACACTGCCGGCCGTTCGCAGAACAAAGGGACGGGGAAAGTCCCGAGAAGAGCTCGCAGGCTGCGGACCGGCCCAGCCCCGCCGGAGGCAGGAGGCAGGGGGGAGGGGAAGGTCGCGGCGAGACACAGGGCGCAGGCACCCGACCGGCGCGGGGCGGGGACTGGGGCTGGGGACGCGGAGGGCGGAAGGCGCGCGCACCCGCCTGGCGCCAGCGGAAACTGAGACTGGGTCCGCGGAAGGGAGTGGGTGCGCCACACCTGGGGATAGCGCGCCCACCAAGCCCCTGGCTGCCTGGACCGCTCTGACCGGGAAGGCACAGAGAGCAGGCGCAGCTTTTCCTTCGGCGCTTTTGTGTAACACCCGAGGGCTGGAACCTCGCGCAGCGCGGGGCGCGCTCCATATAGAACAGCCGGGAGCCTGAGCAGCGCAGACGGAGAAAGCAGCGTCAGCCCCTTCCGGCAGCGCCAGCCCGCCCCCTCAGGGCCAGCCCCTCCCCGCAGCGTCAGCCCCGCCCCCGCAGGGCCAGCCCCTCCCCGCAGCGTCAGCCCCGCCCCGCAGCGTCAGCCCCTCCCAGCAGCGCAACGGAACTAGCTACCTGAATAAGAGTCCGCCTCCGGTCGCCTGTGTCAGGGCGGAAATGAGCCTCTGAAGAGACCGGCAAACAGAAGCCAAATAAACAAAGGGAACCGCTTCAGAAGGGACTGGTGCAACAGATTAAAATCCCTGAAGAAAACACCGACTTCACCGGAAGGGCCCTGTAGATATCGAGAAGTGCAAGCTGGAACGAGGAGCTATCTGAAACTGAGCCGAACCCACACTGACCGCAACAGCTCCAGAGAAATTCCTAGACATATTTTTACTTTTTTTTTTATTTTTCTGTTTTTTCTAAGTAAGGAAAAAAAAAAAATTTTTTTTTCTTTTTATATTTTTCTTTTTTATTTTTTCTCTTTTATTTTCCTTTAAAATTCCCTATTACTCCCCCATTACTCCTTAACTTTCATTTTCATAGATTTTTACGATTTTTTTAATTAGGGGAAAAAAAAAATTTTTTTTTCTTTCTTTTTTTTTTTTTTTCTTTTTCTTTTTTTTTCTTCTCCTTTTTCTTCTTTTTTTTTTCTTTCCTTTTTCTCTTCTATTTTCTATTTTTCTTTTTCTCTTATTTCTTTTAAAGTCCTCTAGTACTCCTCTACTACTCTTCATTTTCATCTTCACTACACTATAACCTTACAAAAAAAAAAAAAAAAAGAGAAGCCCTATCTTAAAACCGAAGATTATTCCCTCCCAATCTTGACTCTCTGTTTTCTACCTCAGAACACCTCTATTTCCTCTTTTCCCCTTCTCTTCCCCATCCAATTCTGTGAATCCTTGTAGGTGTCTGAGATACGAGAACACTCTGGGAACAGACAGCTGCGTAGATCTGTCTCTCTCCTCTTGAGTCCCCCTTTTTCTCCTCCTACTCATCTCTATCTCCCTCCTCCCTTTTCTCCTGTTCATGTAACTCTGTGAACCTCTCTGGGTGTCCCTAACGGGGGAGAATCTTTTCGCCATTAACCTAGAAGTTTAATTATCAGAGCTGTATAGTTGGAGAAGTCCTGAGACTACAGGAAGAATAAAACTGAAATCCAGAGGCAGGAAACTTAAGCCCAAAACCTGAGAACACCAGAAAACTCCTGACTACATGGAACTTTAAGTGATAAGTGACCGTCCAAAAGCCTCCATACCTACACTGAAACCAACCACCACCCAAGAGCCAATAAGTTTTAGAGCAAGACATACCACGCAAATTCTCCAGCAACACAGGAACATAGCCCTGAATGTCAACATACAGGCTACCCAAGGTCACACCTAACACATAGACCCAACTCAAAACTCATTACTGGGCACTCCATTGCTCTCCAAAGAGAAGAAATCAAGTTCCACGCACCAGTACACTGACGCAAGCTTCCCTAACCAGGAAACCTTGACAAGCCAAACGTCCAACCCCACCCACTGGGTAAATCCTCCACAATAAAAAGGAACCACAGACCTCCAGAATACAGAAAGTCCACTCCAGACACAGCAATCTAAACAAGATGAAAAGGCAAAGAAATACCCAACAGGTAAAGGAACAAGAAAAATGCCCACCAAGTCAAACAAAAGAGGAGGAGATAGGGAATCTACCTGAAAAAGAATTTAGAATAATGATAATAAAAATGATCCAAAATCTTGAAAACAAAATGGAGTTACAGATAAATAGCTTGGAAACAAAGATTGAAAAGATACAAGAATTGTTTAATAAAGACCTAGAAGAAATAAAAAAGAGTCAATTAAAAATGAATAATGCAATGAATGAGATCAAAAACACTTTGGAGGGAACCAAGAGTAGAATAACGGAGGCAGAAGATAGGATAAGTGAGATAGAAGATAAAATGGTGGAAATAAATGAAGCAGAGAGGAAAAAAGAAAAAAGGATCAAAAGAAATGAGGACAACCTCAGGGACCTCTGGGACAATGTGAAACGCCCCAACATTCGAATCATAGGAGTTCCAGAAGAAGAAGACAAAAAGAAAGGCCATGAGAAAATACTCGAGGAGATAATAGCTGAAAACTTCCCTAAAATGGGGAAGGAAATAGCCACCCAAGTCCAAGAAACCCAGAGAGTTCCAAACAGGATAAACCCAAGGCGAAACACCCCAAGACACATATTAATCAAACTAACAAAGATCAAACACAAAGAACAAATATTAAAAGCAGCAAGGGAAAAACAACAAATAACACACAAAGGGATTCCCATAAGGATAACAGCTGATCTATCAATAGAAACCCTCCAGGCCAGAAGGGAATGGCAGGACGTCCTGAAAGTAATGAAAGAGAATAACCTACAACCTAGATTACTGTATCCAGCAAGGATCTCATTCAGATATGAAGGAGAACTCAAAAGCTTTACAGATAAGCAAAAGCTGAGAGAATTCAGCACTACCAAACCAGCTCTTCAACAAATGCTAAAGGATCTTCTCTAGACAGGAAATGCAGAAAGGTTGTATAAACGTGAACCCAAAACAACAAAGTAAATGGCAACGGGACCACACCTATCAATAATTACCTTAAATGTAAATGGGTTGAATGCCCCAACCAAAAGACAAAGATTGGCTGAATGGATACAAAAACAAGACCCCTATATATGCTGTCTACAAGAGACCCACCTCAAAACAAGAGACACATACAGACTGAAAGTGAAGGGCTGGAAAAAAATATTTCATGCAAACGGAGACCAAAAGAAAGCAGGAGTCGCAATACTCATATCAGATAAAATAGACTTTCAAATAAAAGCTGTGAAAAGAGACAAAGAAGGACACTACATAATGATCAAAGGATCAATCCAAGAAGAAGATATAACAATTATAAATATATATGCACCCAACATAGGAGCACCGCAATATGTACGGCAAACACTAACGAGTATGAAAGAGGAAATTAATAGTAACACAATAATAGTGGGAGACTTTAATACCCCACTCACAACTATGGATAGATCAACTAAACAGAAAATTAACAAGGAAACACAAACTTTAAATGACACAATGGACCAGCTAGACCTAATTGATATCTATAGGACATTTCACCCCAAAACAATCAACTTCACCTTTTTCTCAAGTGCACACGGAACCTTCTCCAGAATAGATCACATCCTGGGCCATAAATCTGGTCTTGGAAAATTCAAAAAAATTGAAATCATTCCAGTCATCTTTTCTGACCACAGTGCAGTAAGATTAGATCTCAATTACAGGAAAAAAATTGTTAAAAATTCAAACACATGGAGGCTAAATAACACACTTCTGAATAACCAACAAATCATAGAAGAAATCAAAAAAGAAATCAAAATATGTATAGAAATGAATGAAAATGAAAACACAACAACCCAAAACCTATGGGACACTGTAAAAGCAGTGCTAAGGGGAAAGTTCATAGCATTACAGGCTTACATCAAGAAACAAGAAAAAAGCCAAATAAATAACCTAACTCTACACCTAAAGCAATTAGAGAAGGAAGAAATGAAGAACCCCAGGGTTAGCAGAAGGAAAGAAATCTTAAAAATCAGGGCAGAAATAAATGCAAAAGAAACTAAAGAGACCATAGCAAAAATCAACAAAGCTAAAAGCTGGTTTTTTGAAAAAATAAACAAAATTGACAAACCATTAGCAAGACTCATTAAGAAGCAAAGAGAGAAGAACCAAATTAACAAAATTAGAAATGAAAATGGAGAGATCACAACAGACAACACTGAAATACAAAGGATCATAAGAGACTACTACCAGCAGCTCTATGCCAATAAAATGGACAACTTGGATGAAATGGACAAATTCTTAGAAAAGTATAACTTTCCAAAACTGAACCAGGAAGAAATAGAAGATCTTAACAGACCCATCACAGGCAAGGAAATCGAAAGTGTAATCAAAAATCTTCCAGCAAACAAAAGCCCAGGACCAGATGGCTTCACAGCTGAATTCTACCAAAAATTTAGAGAAGAGCTAACACCTACCTTACTCAAACTCTTCCAGAAAATTGCAGAAGAAGGTAAACTTCCAAACTCATTCTATGAGGCCACCATCACCCTAATTCCAAAACCAGACAAAGATGCCACAAAAAAAGAAAACTACAGGCCAATATCACTGATGAACATAGATGCAAAAATCCTTAACAAAATTCTAGCAAACAGAATCCAACAACATATTAAAAAAATCATACACCACGACCAAGTGGGCTTTATCCCAGGAATGCAAGGATTCTTCAATATCCGCAAATCAATCAACGTAATACACCACATTAACAAATTGAAAGATAAAAACCATATGATTATCTCAATAGATGCAGAGAAAGCCTTTGACAAAATTCAACACTCATTTATGATTAAAACTCTCCAAAAAGCAGGAATAGAAGGAACATACCTCAACATTATAAAAGCCATATATGACAAACCCACAGCAAGCATCACCCTCAATGGTGAAAAATTGAAAGCATTCCCCCTGAAATCAGGAACAAGACAAGGGTGCCCACTCTCACCACTACTGTTCAACATAGTGTTGGAAGTTTTGGCCACAGCAATCAGAGCAGAAAAAGAAGTAAAAGGAATCCAGATAGGAAAAGAAGAAGTGAAACTCTCACTGTTTGCAGATGACATGATCCTCTATATAGAAAACCCTAAAGACTCTACCAGAAAATTACTAGAACTAATCAATGAATATAGTAAAGTTGCAGGATATAAAATTAACACACAGAAATCCCTTGCATTCCTATATACTAACAATGAAAAAACAGAAAGAGAAATTAAGGAAACAATACCATTCACCATTGCAACAAAAAGAATAAAATACTTAGGAGTATATCTACCTAAAGAAACAAAAGACCTATACATAGAAAACTATAAAACACTGATGAAAGAAATCAAAGAGGACACAAACAGATGGAGAAACATACCGTGTTCATGGATTGGAAGAATCAATATTGTCAAAATGGCTATTCTACCCAAAGCAATCTATAGATTCAATGCAATCCCTATCAAGCTACCAACGGTATTTTTCACAGAACTAGACCAAAGAATTTCACAATTTGTATGGAAATACAAAAAACCTCGAATAGCCAAAGTAATCTTGAGAAAGAAGAATGGAACTGGAGGAATCAACCTGCCTGACTTCAGACTCTACTACAAAGCCACAGTCATCAAGACAGTATGGTACTGGCACAAAGACAGAAATATAGATCAATGGAACAGAATAGAAAGCCCAGAGATAAATCCACGAACCTATGGACACCTTATCTTTGACAAAGGAGGCAAGGATATACAATGGAAAAAAGACAACCTCTTTAACAAGTGGTGCTGGGAAAACTGGTCAACCACTTGTAAAAGAATGAAACTAGAACACTTTCTAACACCATACACAAAAATAAACTCAAAATGGATTAAAGATCTAAATGTAAGACCAGAAACTATAAAACTCCTAGAGGAGAACATAGGCAAAACACTCTCTGACATAAATCACAGCAAGATCCTCTATGACCCACCTCCCAGAATATTGGAAATAAAAGCAAAACTAAACAAATGGGATCTAATGAAACTTAAAAGCTTTTGCACTACAAAGGAAACTATAAGTAAGGTGAAAAGACAGCCGTCAGATTGGGAGAAAATAATAGCAAATGAAGAAACAGACAAAGGATTAATCTCAAAAATATACAAGCAACTCCTGCAGCTCAATTCCAGAAAAATAAATGACCCAATCAAAAAATGGGCCAAAGAACTAAACAGACATTTCTCCAAAGAAGACATACAGATGGCTAACAAACACATGAAAAGATGCTCAACATCACTCATTATTAGAGAAATGCAAATCAAAACCACAATGAGGTACCATTACACGCCAGTCAGGATGGCTGCTATCCAAAAGACTACAAGCAATAAATGCTGGAGAGGGTGTGGAGAAAAGGGAACCCTCTTACACTGTTGGTGGGAATGCAAACTAGTACAGCCGCTATGGAAAACAGTGTGGAGATTCCTTAAAAAACTGGAAATAGAACTGCCATATGACCCAGCAATCCCACTTTTGGGCATACACACTGAGGAAACCAGATCTGAAAGAGACACGTGCACCCCAATGTTCATTGCAGCACTGTTTATAATAGCCAGGACATGGAAGCAACCTAGATGCCCATCAGCAGATGAATGGATAAGGAAGCTGTGGTACATATACACCATGGAATATTACTCAGCTGTCAAAAAGAATTCATTTGAATCAGTCCTAATGAGATGGATGAAACTGGAGCCCATTATACAGAGTGAAGTAAGCCAGAAAGATAAAGAACATTACAGCATACTAACACATATATATGGAATTTAGAAAGATGGTAATGATAACCCTATATGCAAAACAGAAAAAGAGACACAGAAATACAGAACAGACTTTTGAACTCTGTGGGAGAATGTGAGGGTGGGATGTTTCAAAAGAACAGCATGTATACTATCTATGGTGAAACAGATCACCAGCCCAGGTGGGATGCATGAGACAAGTGCTCGGGCCTGGTGCACTGGGAAGACCCAGAGGAGTCAGGCGAAGAGGGAGGTGGGAGGGGGGATCGGGATGGGGAATAAGTGTAAATCTATGGCTGATTCATATCAATGTATGACAAAACCCACTGAAATGTTGTGAAGTAATTAGCCTCCAACTAATAAAAAAATTAAAAAAAAAAAAAAAAAAGTACCTGGCCATAAATTGTTAAACATTACAGTTGATTACCAGAATAACTCCTCTCCAAAACAGGATGATGCATTATAATCCTTACCTGAGGATATGGTAGACTAGAAACACACCTCAGCAATGCCCTTCTGAATGCATTTTCTGTGCCACAACAGAGTTTACGTGTGTGTGTTCATGAAGTCATTTCAGTTGTGTTCAATTCTTTGTGACCCCAAGGACTATAGCCCCCCAGGTTCCTCAGTCTATGGGATTCTCCAGGCAAGAATACTGGAGTGGGTTGCCAGGCCCTCCTCCAGGGGATCTTCCCAACCCAGGGATGGAACTCACGTCTTTTACATCTCCTGCATGGGCTGGTAGGTTCTTTACTACTAGTGCCATTTGGGAAGCCCAATAGAATTTACACATAAACATAAATCAAATGTTATGTAAAAACCAGTTTAGAGGGCCAATAAAAAGAGGAAAGAATGGAAAAGAAAAAGAAAACCAAGAATGGAAACAACTATGGGGTGTGCAAGGAGCAATGAATTTATTTAAGTGGATATTTGCCTGTGGATGCATAAATGCCTGGGACATTTTCTCCATGTAAACTGGGGTTGTGATGAACAATTCAGGTGGAGAATACCTCTACTGCACAGGGACTGATAAAACATGTCTTTATGAAATCCTCTCACTGGTGGGTTCTTCTGATTCCACTAGATTTGCGGAGCTATATGATTTAGGCAGAAATATATCATAAGATTGTATAGGTTCCAACAATCGTTGAAAGGGTTACTTTGGCATTACAATAAAAGGATTTGAGCAGTTTCTGCTCTCTTTTGCTGTGGTCCTTCTTCCACTTGGCAACTGGCACGCAGAACATTTCTTATAGTCCTGATAAGAACATAACAACTCCCTTAGTTAAGTGACTTTCTGGCCACCCTCCACTTTTAGCAAGAATTATTAAGAAATAGAGCTTTTCCCTCAGGAATCTATATTTCCCAAAAAGTAAATTAAGAGATTGAGAAAAGATAATTCCAGGTTTTGTTTACTACAGTAAAATTCACCATAAAAAAAAAAAGGAGTGTGTTGCTGTGCCCTCCTCCAGGATGTCTTCCTGACCTAGATTGAACCTGTGTCTCTTATGTATCTTGCACTGGCTGGCAGGTTCTTTATCACTGGTGCAACCTGGGAAGCCCATACATCACGTATACTTGCATATATAAACTCAAATACATCAATTATATGCAAGGCCCATTATTTGGGGGCACTTTCACTTGTAAATTAGAACTACAAAAATAGTTATTACAAAAGGGGCATGAAAGTAGGACTTAATTTCTGAAATAGTCATCATTAAAACAGTATATTTTGAAAACAATCATATCAAATTTAACATCAAACTTTAATTTTTTCTTGATAATTCTTCCCAGACTGCCTTAGTTTTGCGAGATTGCTTCTTTCCCCAAATTCATGAGTTAACCACACATGGAATCACATTGGAATATCTCTCATCCTGTGCTCTCTTTTCCTGTTTCATTTGCAGTGTTATTTTTTAATGTTTATGCCTCTCAATCAATGTCTTTATATTCCTCAAATTCCCTGACACTATTTAATTTTACTAAGTGCTATTGACATAAAAAATAAGAATTACTCATGATTTTTTTATGTCTGCAACATGTCTGCTTATTTGAAGTCTTTGAGCTGTTGTTGTTCAGTCGCTCAGTTGTGTCCAACTCTTTGCAACCCCATGGACTGCAGCACACCAGGCCTCCCTGTCCATCACCATGTTCCGGAGCTTGTTCAAACTCATGTCTATCAAGTCGGTGATGCCATCCAACCATCTCATCCTCTGCTGTTCCCTTCTCCTCCTGCCTCCCATCTTTCCCAGCATCAGGGTCTTTCCCAATGAGTCAGTTCTTCACATCAGGTGACCAAAGTGTTGGATCATGAACTCCTAATTGTAAAATTCAGACTTAAATTGAAGAAAGTAGGTAAAACCACTAGACCATTCAGATATGACCTAAATCAAATCCCTTAGGATTATACAATGGAAGTGACAAATAGATCCAAAGGATTAGATCTGATGGACAGAGTGTCTGAAGAACTATGGATGGAGATTCTTAACATTGTACAGGAGGCAGTGATCAAAACCATCCCCAAGAAAAAGAAATGCAAAAGGCAAAATGGCTATCTGCCGAGGTCTTCCAAATAGCTGAGAAAAGAAGAGAAGTGAAAGGCAAAGAAGAAAAGGGAAGCTATATCCGTTTGAATGCAGAGTCTACGAGAGCTGTGATATATTAGCGTTTTTCTTTCTGAGTAGTTATTGTTTAGTTGCTTAGTCGTGTCTGACTCTTTGTGACCCCATGGACTATAGCCCACCGGGCTCCTCTGTCCATGGGATTCCCCAGGCAAGAATACTAGAGTGGGTTGTCATTTCCTTTTCCAAGAGATCTTCCTGACCCAGGGATCAAATCTACGTATCCGGCACTGCAGGTGGATTCTTTACCACTGAGCCACCAGGGAAGCCGTTGCTTTTGGGCACTTAGAGAGAAATCACTTCTTAATTTCTGGTACTCAGAGCCTCACTTCTGTCACATACACACAGAGAGTGTACAGATCTTCTGTGAAGGGGACTCTCATTCCCTTACCTGTCAGATGCTTTATTTTCAGGAACCTGACCCCCTCACCTCAACCGTGGCTTCAATACGCACCATGTGGGTGGTTTGGCTCACAGCCAGGGGTTCTAATCTAATTCAAATAACTGGGGTAACTTTATGGGCTACTGTCATCCCAGGGATGCTCTACACCATATGGGCACGTAGTGAATGTCAAATTAAAATGGTGAAGATACAGGACACATTTTCATGTAGTTGGACTTCCTACTTAAGTCAAAATTTTGATACCTAATGAAAACTCTCTGTAAAAGCTATCCTTGTAATAAGACTAAATTGAATATAATTGAATTTTCGTTTGAGGATTTAGGCTTTTTAGGACCTTGGGTCCCAATTAAATCATGTTCCATCCAGAACTGATACTGTAAGTGAACCTGTTTTCTTGTGATTTATCTTTTCTGTTAATACCATAGGGGATATATGTCAATTTAAGGTCGTTTTCATTGAGGTTCTGCTTAATTAAAATTCAAGGGTTGTACCCTCAATGAGCAGCATTTCTTTTTGCTTCTCTTTTTAAAATTTTGAGTTGTGGAAGTCATGTTTTCATGTTTCAGTCATCAAAATCATCAAAAAGCTTTGAACATGAATGAACTGAAGCAACACGTGTCAGGGACCCATGGTAACCACACCAAGAGACCTGTGTCCACTTGGGTAGGTGTCACTACTATAAACACAGTTTTCTTAATTTGAACATTATTGAAACTTCCTAAAAACTGCAAATGGATTTTATGTGAAGAAATGATAATATATGCAAATGACTTTAGAAAATAAAATGCAGTACATAGAAAATGCCCCTTCTGAAATCATTTCCCTCTGACACTCCTAATATGAGAAGCTTGGATTGTGTTTCTAAACATCACCTACAGAGAAGAGTTCTAAAACACAAAGGCAATTTTGCTTAACTGCTTGGAACTAAAAAATTCAGGACTTCTGACAAACACAACACTGCCTGTGGGTTTGCAAAAGGGATATAAAAATATGGTTTGGAAAAGGGATATAAAAATACACTATTGGAAGGTAATTCTTCACGAATCTGGTGTTTCTGCGTGTCTTCTGCGCAAAGGTTCAAGAATGTTCTCACAACAGAGAGCTTTGGAATGATAAAAATAGTATCTCCCTCCAGAGAGATTTAGTGTCTCTGCCCAGAGACATTTCAAGGCAACAAATCTAGAGATGTCACGTACCCTCCCCAGAAAACCTGTGATAGGAAAGTGGATCTCTCTCTGGAGAGGGGAGGGGTGGGTTTTCTAGCAATGAAAGATGAGGGTGTCCCGGTCACAAGCTTCTTCAGCTCTGAGACACCTTCTACCTGGACCACCTCTGTGTCATCCCAGGAGGACTTGGCGGCCATGAGGAGCCACCGTGGGCAGGAAGCTCATGGTCTCAGGTTCTTTGTTTCCCCATCAGCCATGTCCATCGACGTGTGAGAAACCAGTCTGGAAGTTCCACTTCCTAAAGCCCGCTCCACCCAGTTCACCTTAAAAGAAAGAGGTCAGAAATATTTGGAGAACAGTCCTGCAGAACGTTGTAGAAATGCCCACAACTTGTTTATTTAGCTGCGGATTCACATTTTCAGATGTGCAGGGAATCAGAAAATACCTTATTTTGAAGCAAATGAAAGTAGGTATCCAATGCCTATTTTTATCTCTAAAAGCCATAGAAAATCTCACATTTCAAGCATTTCCTTTAAAACATACTCTTACATGCATTTTGAAAGTTCCCTGTCCTGGGTGAGTCCTAGAGCACATCACTGGCTGAAGAGAGACTCTGGGTGGGGGGTGAGAAGGGATGCTGAGTGGTCCAGGCTCAGGGGGAGGGATGTGGTCACAGAGCCATCAGATCGCTCCTGGATTGGCTGACACTCACCTTGATGGGCAGAGGAGAGTTTGCCTTTGGTCAGCCCTCTGTATTTGCAGATCATCATCCTTGGAATCTCCTGCATAATCTCCAAGCATGAGCATTTGGAGGTTTTAAAATGGAACCAGGCAGCAGGGTTGGAAAAGCTCCGACACCCACGGAGGCTTCCAGGGTGCTGGCTGGTGGCCCAGCGTCAGAGGGAAGCTGGTGAAAGTGAGCTCCAACTGACTCTATTGCTAGAAAGACAGTGCCTCACACACTGAGTATTTTGGTTTCTTTTTGTTCTACTTTAATTAGGAAGAAACTCTATTATATTGCTAGAGTTTTACTCATTTGGCTGTAGCCACAGGCAGAAAAGTTCACAAGGTGAGGACAGGGAGAGGACTGTGCCTTGAGGGGTGAGATGTCTGCGAAGGGTCTTGTAGGACACAGCAGACCTCACGTGACTTCAACATGCTGCTTCCCAGGAAAGCCACGCGTAGGTGAACTGTCCCTGGGTGTCTCTTTTCCTGAGGGCTCACACATCATAGCGGGCATTTTCCAGGTGCTGTCTGCTGTGGGGTGATGGCGTCAGTTTGTCCTTATCCATCTATTCTGTGCAGCAGAACAGCAGTATTTTAATAACTCAGTTTCTGATGTTCAGAGCTTAGACAAGGCTCCAATTTGCACATTTTTAGATTTATTTCAGGCTTCATGAGTACTGGACAGTTCGTGAACATTTCATAGTAATTGCAAGTTGATTTCTCCACTTCACACCCCAGTCTTACATTTGCCTGTGCAATTAAGGTGACTGGGAATGATTTTCAGCTCAAGAAAAATGCTGTCCACGGAGTTTGCCAGAAGCAACAGTGTTTTCTTTAAAGGTGTTCTGAAACGGGTAATTGGCTTGAAATTTTATTTTCTTTTCAAAAAGCAAAACATATTGATCTGTAAAAGGCTATATTTTATTTAAAACATGTACTTTAAAATCAGCCCAATTGGTGCTGTCTTACTGTAAAGAGATAATTGAGCTCTGGGGAATTGCAAACCTAGAGGCGCAGTCTATTAGGGGACATGTGGAAATTGTATGCTTTTCCTGGAAATGACAGTATTTCTGAAATCCTCCAGGACCGCCCGTGGCCCTTCCTGGTAGCAATCTCCTTGATTAAGAAGGTTCCTCGATGGTAGAAATGTCTAGGAAGAGCCTGAAAAGAAAAAGGATCAGTTCAGTGCCTGAGCAGAGTCCCTCACTAACTCAGAAGAGGCCATGGTTTCAGTCTAATCCTGCAGGTCCCAGGCTATGAGCCCTTCACTTTGACACTCCCCTCAGCTTTTGTCTCCCATGGTGACTCCCTAATCAAGGTTTAACAGGTTACTCTGGTCAACAAAGGTCCTTCTAGTCAAGGCTATGGTTTTTCCAGTGGTCATGTATGGATGTGAGAGGTGGACTATAAAGAAAGCTGAGTGCCGAAAAACTGATGCTTTTGAACTGTGGTGATGGAGAAGACTCTTGAGAGTCCCTTGGACAACAAGGAGATCCAACCAGTCCATCCTAAAGGAAATCAGTCCTGGGTGTTCATTGGAAAGACTGATGTTGAAGCTGAAGCTCCAATCCTTTGGCCACCTGATGCGAAGAGCTGACTCTTTGAAAAGAGTCATTTGAAAAGACCCTGATGCCGGGAAAGATTGAGGGCAGGGGGAGAAGGGGACGACAGAGGATGAGATGGTTGGATGGCATAACCCACTCAATGGACATGGGTTTGGGTGGACTCCGGGAGTTGGTGATGGACAGGGAGGCCTAGTGTGCTGCGGTTGGTGGGGTCACAAAGAGTCGGACATGACTGAGTGACTGAACTGAACGGAACTGGCCCTTATTCTCTCTGCATGAAAACTGAACTGAATCACATGACTCCATAATGGTTTCTAAAGCTAAGAGTTCGGCACAAATGACTAAGAATAAAACAAGTCTTCCTACACAAAGAGAAGGACAAAAGGAATGTTGAGGTGCATCTAGGCATGAACTCACTTAAGGTACTGAATCTAAAATTTGTAAGACTTCTTTTTTAAACAGCAGGCTGCGTGTGTGTTCAGTTGTGTCCGACTCTTCTGTGACCCCATGGACTGTAGCCCGCCAGGCTCCTCTGTCCATGGAATTTTTCAGGCAAGAATAGTGGAATGGATTGCCATGCCCTCCTCCAGGGGATCTTCCTGACCCAGGGATGGAACCCACGTCTCTTACGTCGCCTGCATTGGCAGGCAGATTCTTTACCACTAGCACCCCCTGAAAAGGAGAAGCCTCTGATTCAGGTAGAAATAAAATAACCCCAGCTTTCTTTGTGCCATTGTAATGTTTCATAATAAAATAAATTTAGCATTTACATAGCACTTTAAACCTTTTCAAGTGATTTTATATCTGTTTTCATAGCTTTATATTAGTTTGCTACACTTTTCTACTAAATCACTGGAAATATTTGTCACTTCCTATAACCACTAAAACTGGAATGTTCACTCAAGTGATTAATGATGTTGTTTTATGTATTTCTCTTTGCTATTTATATATTCTTTAATCCCGTTTCCTTCTGATGGTTTCTCCATTGCTAGACAAGATGTTAATTTGACAAAATTTGCTAAAACTTTTACAAATGCCATACATCCTATTAGGAATTCATTATTCAAGGTACAAAATAGAATGCATTTTATAGAGCTTTTAACAGTCACCGAGCCTGAAGCAATTCCTTGAGTTTTTGCTCTAAATAGGGGGCGAGAGATGGGCTATTACCTTGACGTCCCACCACTGAGGGCAATGGCCAGCTCGGTTTATTGCTAAATGGAGAAGCATTTGTTGTGGAAAATGGGTATGAAATAAAAACAACCAAAACAACTTTTTTCTTGATTTCTTTAGAATGAAAACCTTGAGGTGGTATCTGAATAGGGTTTTTATTTTTTTCTTTCTGTCCTCTTTTCTCCATCTCTTTTCTTAATCAGCCTTTGACAGCTGCAGGACAAATCTGAATACTTATCCTTAGACAGTACCTGTCTATGTTCACAGCTACCACCCTGCTTTCACCCTGGTTACTGAGGCACATCCCACTGCCCTGAGTCTATACACTTAATCTCTCTAGATTCTGATCTGTTTGCCCCTAATTCTGTTCGTACCACCCTACTTCTTCAGAGAAGGCTATCTGTGGTACATGAAATGTAATCTGTGAATTTTACTCTCTGACAATTTAAAACTAGTATTACATAATTCCTGTCAATCTTAGATCCTCTTTACAAAGTCTTAAAAATGAGTAGTTGTCATAATTTCACCTCATTTTTATAGCCCATATCTTTTCCTTAAATGCATAAAATTTTATATCTCCTACTTTCTTTTTATCTTCAGTTTTTGTTCTTTTTACTCCTGAAATGCTGACTTAAAATATTTTTGATTATAAGTTTTATGTATTTATTACTGCCCATAATAAATTAGAAGTACAGTTCATGGGTTAGTTTGATGTTTAATATTGTATTTTACCATCAGGATACTATGTTTATTTTTTCTGTGGTAAATTTCATATTAAAAAGAGGACTTTAAATCAATCAAACAACAGTATTTTATTTCTGAATAAATGTGCACATAACAGCAAATAATAATTTTTTGGGGGCCAAAGCCTATCTATCTCATTAATTTGGATAATACAAATAACATTTTAAAATTCTTGAAATTCTTAACACAGTGCCCCTCACATACAGCAAACGCTCAGTAATAGATATGAGTATGTGTTCCACTATTCCATCATTTTTACTTGTGATAGAATAGTATTAGCTCAGCTGTAAGAAACAGGAAGTGTCTGCAGGCTTTAAATAAAATTGTTTAGAGATGGGAGTGAGAAGAGGATCAGAGTAAATAGCAAATATTCCTGACTACGCAGCAGTTATCTGAGCAAAACTCAACAGATTATCAAGTGTACTATTTACTGAGCATCTAATTGATATTTGACAAATAATTTTATTTCTCATAGGAGTCTGACACAAAAACTATCTGCCTTACCTTTAAGACTTGGTTCTCTGTTATCATTTATATAAAAGACTCACTTGAGGTTTTTCAGAGAAATACACAAACCATTATATTTTAAATGAAACCAAAATTGAAAAGGACATGCAAATAAAAACTTCTCAGAACCTAATGTCTACATGGATTAGAATTAACAGATACCTTGCATGTGTGTGTGTGCTCAATTGTGTCCAGCTCTTTGCTACCCCATGGACCGTAGCTCACCAGGCTCCTCTGTCCATGGAATTTTTCAGGCAGGAATACTGGAGTGCGTTGCCATTTGCTCCTCCAGGGGATCTTCCTGACTCAGGGACTGAACACACATCTTCTGTGTCTCCTGCATTGCAGACAGATTCTTTACTGCTTGAGCCAACAGATGCCTTAAGGCAGTACAATGTGGTTGTTAAATCACATTCTTGGAGTTGGGTAAGATCCCAGACTTCCGAGGACCCCCAGTTCCTCATTTTTAAAGGCGTAAAGATAGTACTTCACTTGCAGTGGGTTGGGGGTGTGTCATTAACATTCACATCATTTACTTAGTCAGAAACACAAACCTGAATATCTTTGGAAGGTAACTTTGAATTGTGAAGTGTTTTTTAAAATTAACTTTTATTTTAGAATAGCATTGGATGTACAAAAATGTTGTAAGTGTAGTGGAGAGTTCCCATACACCATACACCAGTTTCCCTTATTATTGACATCTGACCTTAGTGTGAGTTATTTGATGCAACTAATGAATCAATATTGATCCATTATTATTATCTAAATTCTGCAGCTAACTCCATTTCCTTAGTTTTAACGAAAAGTCCTTTTTCTGTCCCAGGATCCCATTCAGAATCTCACATGCCAGTCGGTCCCCATGTCTCTTCAGACCCTCTAGACTGTGACTGTTTTTCACTGAAGTGAAGTGAAGTGAAGTGAAGTGAAAATCACTCAGTCCGACTCTTTGCGACCCCATGGACTATAGAGTCCATGACATTCTCCAGGCCAGAATACTGAAGTGGGTAGCTGTTCCCTTCTCTAGGGGATCTTCCCAACCCAGGGATTGAACCCAGGTCTCCCACATTGCAGGTGGATTCTTTACCAGCTGAGCCACAAGGGAAGCCCTAGAATACTGGAGTGGGTAGCCTGTCTCTTCTCCAGTGGATCTTCCTGACCCAGGAATTGAACTGGGGTCTCCTGCATTCTGCTCTGTTTTCGACGACCCTGGCAGTTTTGAAGAGGACTGATGAGGTGTTTTGTAGAATGCCACTGAATTGGGATGACTGGTGTTTTTCCCATGGGAGGAAGACTGCAGAAATCAAGTACCCTTCTCATCACATTGTGTGAAGGGTGCTGCTCTCAGTCTGATTCTGTTTACCTGGATTATCTGGCTGAAGTGAAGCAATTTCTTTTCCTTAGAAATTCTAAATTACTCCTGCTCCTCTTTGGGGCTTCCCTGGTGGCGCAGCAGTAAAGAATCCACCTGCCAATGCAAGAGACATGGGTTGGATCCCTGGTCTGGAAGATCCCCTGGAGAAGGAAATGGCGATCCACTCCAGAATTCTTGCCTGGAAAATCCCGTGGACAGAGGAGCCTGATGGGCTGCAGCCAGTGTGGTCGCAAAGAGTCAGGACTGAGTGAGTGACTAAAACAACAGTTACAGTGCTCTTCTTTAACAAGTGATGGTTAGTAAGAGTTTTAGATAATTTTGTCAAAAATGTCTCATTTCCTTATTCTTTCACTTAACTAAAGGAAAACAGACTTGTCTTTAAGTAATAGCTTTATCTATAGACATTGTTTTCTAGATGAAATCACTTCAGCATTTTAAAAGAGAACTTACTGCTTAGCAGTTAATGCCTGATTTAACTTCATTATATAACAAATACATTCTTGACAAGGACAAGTGACCCAAACCATGTTTGTTAAAATGTAGTTGAAGAAATGCATGCTTTCAATAAAACCCTTGTTGTTACAGCATACCCTGAAGATTGCTATTTCAAAAAGCAAATCACCTAGGTAAGTTCCAGTTTGAACACCCTTTCCTCAAACAACAGAAAGATTCTTTTCACCAGAAGACTTAATGGAGCTGCTGGGAGTTTGCTGATGCTGGGGAGAGTGGGGAGAGGCAGGATTCTGCAGATTCTTCTGGCTTGGATTGCACCTCCATGTGGTGTTAGCTATCTCTTTCTATAGTTATCTTTATATTTCTAAACAAGATTTCTGTTCTGATATTTATTTATCTCTGGCTGCAGCTTTGGGATCCCAGTTCCCCAGCCAGGGATTGAAACTCTGTCCTCTGAAGAGTCCTAACCACTGGACTGACAGGGAAGTACCTTGATACAAATTAAGTACCTTAATACAGATTTTAGTCATCATCTTTAGGTTTCTAGTATGTAACCTGGGATTTTCTTACTATCACACCACTCACTCCATTGTTCGACTTTTTTCAAACTCCTAATAATATCACAATTGTCATCTGATCAGTACTCATAGTTACATTACGTAATTTAAGTAAATAGTCACTGCTGACAAGTAGTACTGTGATCTCACTTCTTTTTTATTTTCTTATATCACTCTTTGCTTTCTTTGGATTAGTTGACTAATTTTTTTTAACCTGTTTTGAATTTTGATTTGGTTCTGATGTTTTAATTTCCAAGAAATCTTTCTAATTCTATGAATCCAGTATTTATGTTTTTTAATATAGTTTTTTCTAGTCTTGTTTCAAGATGTATCCTCTATCTTTTTGAAAAAAAATTTTTATTTTAAATTTCTCTTGTTTTTTACATTTTTGGTGCTACCTTGAAGTTGGTTTTGCTTTGTTTTGATTTACTTCTTTTTGTCTTGTTTTTTGGTATTGTTCATTTGCTTCTTCTTCTTTATCTTTTGTTAATGCTGTAAAATTTTTCCTTAGTTTTTCTGTCATTTTGGGGGTTTTTCTCAATACATGGTAATCCTTAGCATTCTATTTCTATCTAGGAGTGAGACTCTGAGGAGCTGTTTAGAAGCTTTGTATGCATGGATGGGATTTCTCAACTGGTGAGCTTTGCTGTAGATTAATTAGATGGCCTTGGGGTCATTTTACTCAGAGATCCCTAAATATAGTTATTTTCTGAAATCTTTGTTTCTGCAGAGAACCATCCCTTTAAATCCTGCCTCTAGGGTGAGCTGACTGGTTGCCAGCTTTCTTGGAACCATACAGCACTTGAGCCGTTAGCAGTCAGGACAAGTTTTTTACTCAATCTCTGTTTTAGGATGTGTACCCCTTCCTGTCTCCCATCACCCACAGCTACCCAAGATCTGGAGTGACCTTCATTTAAAAAACATGATGATATGTATACTTATAGCTGATGCATGTTGATGTATGGCACAATATTGCAAAGTAAATATCTTGCAATAAAAAATTTTCTAAAAAGAAACCAAAACCCAAAAATGATGAAAATTAAGATCCATTAAATCTCTTTGTCCTTATTCCTAGTTTTTGTACTTTATGTATGTAAGATGTATTCTCAGCTGTCTAGTCCAAGAATAAAGACATTAATCAAAATGCATTTGAATTCAAGTGACTCAGATTTTTTTTTTATCTTTAAACACCATTTAGTAACTCTTTAAGACAGGCTTTTAAAAGATACTAGGAAAGTTTTCTGAGCGTGTCTAAACACAAACAACAGCTTGTATACTCCTCCAATTTCTCTCTTGATACTTGTTTGTGTAAGATTTAAACATCTGATGATAGGACACAACACGATGACACTCTGGGAGATAAAAGACTTTTATCTTTGTTACTCCAAGCTCTCAATGCAAGAGTTTGTACCCAGGACAGGGTAATAGCACCTGGGGCTGCAGGCGGTGATGCAGGCAGGGATAGCTAGGTTTCTGGGCTTGTGGATTTGACGATTTGGATAATTGTGCAGAACCCATGTGTTGGGCTGGCCCTTGTTGCCCAGTCCCTGGCCCTGGGGTGACTAGACTAGATGTATAGAAGCTGGCAGAGTGTCAGCCCTAGGAGGGAAGAGGGTGGGCTGTGGACTTGATGGCTTAAGAAAGGGAACTGACCAATCTCTAGCCAGAGCCTCCAAACTGGGTCCAGAGAGCATTTAAAACAAAGCACGAAACAAACCAAAAAAACATACCTGACTTCCCTCTTTCTTCTTCCAGATTGGAAATACGTGTTTGTAATTGCTGTATGCATGTGCCTGCTCCGTCGTGTCTGATTCTTTGCAACCCCATAGACTGTATCACACTAGGCTCCTCTGTTCATTTAATTTTCCAAGCAAGAATACTGGACTGGGTTACCATTTTCTACTCCAGGGGATCTTCTAGACCCAGGGGTCAAAACTGGGTCTCTTGTGTCTCCTGAGGCAGATTCTTAACCGCTGCACTACCTGGAATGCCCAACTTATATAGAGCTCGTTTATACCAAGGCAACAGGAGTTCATTTGACCAGTGTCTCTTGTATCTGATTGAGGGTTTGGGGGGCCAAATCTAACCCAGGTATAGTAGATGTAAAGTCGCAAACTCACAGCATCTCCAGCTCTACTCCGGGACAAGTGGTTCCTTATCCAAGTGGATGACAGAGGATGAGATGATTGGATGGCATCACCGACTCAATGGACATGAATTTGAGTAAACCCTGGGAGTTGGTGATGGACAGGGAGGCCTGGCGTGCTGCAGTCTATGGTGTTGCAGAGAGCCGGACATTACTGAGCTACTGAACTGAACTGAACCGAACTAATGTCTTATTCTGAACTACTAGTCTTAATCCTTTCCACATAGGATGACACCTAAGCATCTAGTCCATACTGGTTTTTGTTGCACAGACCTATAGAATACAGAAGAAGGAGTATCTACTTCCATTGTGAGGGAACGAGTTGTCCTGGAGTAGAGCTGGAGATGCTGTGAGTTTGCAACCTTACATCTACTATACAGGCGTTAGATTTGACCCCCCAAGCCCTCAATCAGATACAAGAGACACTTGTCAAATGAACTCCTGTTGCCTTGGTCTGAACAGAGTTCTCCTCTATTGATCAGCATGAACACAGCAGGGGAGTAAGAAGTGGGGCTGCCAGAACCCCACGATGCTGACGGCTACGTGCTCACAGAACCCTGGCCCTTCCACCAGTCACCCCAGAGAGAACTTCCCTCTTCTCTTTTGTACCCCAGGTTAGCCTGTTCATTTGTCCATAGCAGTCTAGTAATTCATCATATTTACCTGACTGCATCTTCATTTTGGCTTATTGTACTGACTTTGAAAAGAAGAACTGTAGATTATTATCCATGTCACTTGGACTTGATCATCAGCCCACAGTAATAGTAATTATTTGTTGAATTAGTTGAGTAATTATTTACTGAATTAATATGATATTCAAATGAGAACCAGAGGTTATAAAAGGCAACTCTACATAACAAAGGTCATTTTCCTTTGTTCCGCATTATTAGATTATTAACTTTGCATGGTAAAATACATACCAAAATACCATGTCCCTGAAGTGTTTTCCTTTCCCCATGGAGTTATCTCTGAGAGTAGAGTAGAATTGGAAATACAGATTTTTCTAATAATGCTCTTCATAACTTTTGGGATTTTTGTGATCTCAAGATATAAAGGAGTGTGGTCTCCCTCGCTGTGTTGTGGAATGAATTAGAAGACAGTTAAAAAGTCAGGGAGCTGGACTTCAGTTGTCTGCTTCCTGCCCAGGAGGCCTGGATTGGAGGATGCCCCTTCCAGCGGCAGGCCCACTGGGCTTGCACGTCCTGCCAGCCTTGAGTGTTGGCTTCACAGGCACCCACAGGGGTCCAGCGAAGCAGTGTCCTGTAGAGACCTGCAAGGTAAGCATCTCAGGCGGGGTTTTCTCAGGGACTCGCCGGAAGGTAATTTACTGTCGGAGGATTTCCTCGGTTTCAAACCCGTTCACTTATTCAGCATCAAAAATAACCATGCACTCCCTCAGACATTTTAAGTTAACATTAAAAAATTTTTTTATCATAATTTTAAATGGCTACAAAACATGTAATTTCTGGCATGTTGAAATGAGTAGCATTGTAATAGTAAAACTGATGCAAAACTCTTAAACGCATTGAATGGACTCTCAACTTTATGCTCTCCATGATTCATTAAAATACATGATTGATTATGTGTTTGAGGGTGTAGTGAAGTGTAAGGCATATTCACATATATTCTCATACAAGTATATATGTGTGTGTGTAAGTGTCCCAACCAATTCTGCCTTGATACTGGGGAATTTTTATCTCATTTTTTCCCACTTGACTTTCACATTTCAATTCCACTTCTACAGAATTCCGTGTAAGTTATGTTTATCTTTGAAAATGATCAGTTAACAAGTCACACACACACACATGCTTCTACATATGGAAATTAAAAAAAATTATTTCCTGTGACCGTAACAATATTTATCTCTGGACTTAAGTTTCATTAATGTATTATTGTCTGTGCTCAGTTCCTCGGTTGGGTCCAACGCTTTGCAGCCCCATGGATTGCCAGGTTCCTCTGTCCAGGGGATTTCCCAGGCCAGATTACTGGAGTGGGCTGCCATTTTCTGCTCTCAGGGATCTTCCTGATCCAGGGATCAAATTTGTTTCCCTTGCACCTCCTGCCTTGGCAGGCAGATTCTTTACCACTGTGCCCACCTGGGAAGCCCCCTTACCACACTTGATTGTAGCCAAAGGCTGAGAAGTGATTGATCAACATGCAGTTGATCAAAATATAAATACATAAGAACTTTGACATGTAGATAGCAAAATAGAAATTTTTACTGGAAAACCATCTCTGAGTGAATGAGACAGATGGAACTTTTTTATCAATTGGTTTTATATATTCAGGGAATAAAACAACTTTCTGTTACAATTAGTCATGGCTCACATAAACTTTTAACTCCTGAAAGCTGTTATTTTCTTTTCATAGAGATACACTGAGCAGTATTGGGTTGGGAGGTTGTAAGGGGTGTGTGTGTGTGTGTGTGTGCGTGTTTAAGAAACAAAACTTAACATCTAGACACACTTTCAGGGTTGCTAAATGTCTTTTTTTAAAAAGATCTCCTGTCAGAAGTGATATGCCAAATAGAGGAGCACTCACATGGTTTCCAGCAATCCTATCAGGCTATGAAAATGAACAGACTTGATGTTGGCTAATATCTGTTTCTCCAGCTATGAGTGACTAGGACAGATGTATGTCCAGGTTTGGGGTTTGGCCCTCTGCTGGGCCCCACACTCAGTTGGGTTGGAGGAAGTTCTCACGTTTTGTGGAAAGCAGAAATTCCCAGGGTCTGGGAGCTAAGAGCACGTGGCAGGACTGAGGTCAAAGTTTTGATTAAAGAGTGATTCTTGTACTTGAGTGGGCCAAAAATTGGGCAGCTCAACTTTAGAATGATATCAGGTAGAACTTAAATCTGCTATTCCTTTTAAAGAAGGACGGGTTAGCTTGAACTTGAGAATGGAATCCCGCAAGTCATTTCTGCTGTATGAAGGAAAAGAATATCAGAGCACAAGTCATATCCAGTCACCTGCAGGTCTTGTCCACCTTATGCAGGAAGCTTCTAGAAAAGTGATGCCCAGTTCAGCTTCCTATGATGGGAGAAATGCTCTCCACCTCTGCTGTCCACTACAGGAGCCACTGACCACGTGTGGCCACAGAGCACTTGAAACGTGACTCATGTTACCGAGGAATCTCATTATAATTTTTTTGTTCTTTAGTTGCTAAATCATATCTGATGCTTTGCGACCCTATGGACTGCAGCATGCCAAGCTTCCCTGTCCTTTAGTATCTCCTGGAATTTGCTCAAACTCATGTCCACTGAGTTGGTGATGCCATCCAACCATCTCATCCTCTGTCGCCCACTTCTCCTCCTGCCCTCAATCTTTGCCAGTGTCACAGTCTTTTGCAATGAGTCAGCTCTCTGCATCAGGTGGCCAAAGTATTGGAGCTTCAGCTTCAGCATCAGTCCTTCTAGTGAATATTCAGGGTTGATTTCATTTAGGGTTTTAGTTTTTATTTTTAATTGTAAATAAAATATAAATTCAAATTGCTGCATACAGCTGGTGCTATCATGTTGGAGGCACAGTTCTAGAAGGTAATTCTCACCCTCACTCACGTCCAGGGTGAAGTGTTGGCTGTGACACAATTACTACATGTCATGTTTCCCTAATGTTTACCCTCCAAACACTAGATTTCTGTATAAAAATGGCTTAATTTGAGTTTTTTGATCTATACAAAGATCATATATTTTCAATTTCTGACAGTTTCTCAGATATTCTTGTATATTAATGACAAAGTAAATGATAGTTGAAAATCCATAGCCTAAAGGCAGAGAATTTTGGTTTGAGTGTATTTAAATTAGAAATAAAACTGAAAATTAATCAGTTAACCATTTATGCTCATTTCATTCTAAATTATAATTTTATGTTTTATCTGTAACTTTTTATGTGTATTATCAACAAAAAAGTCATCAAAAAAGAGCTTCTAAATGGGTTCCAAAGTCACCAAGGCTTTTAATTTTTAGTTCTCTCTCTGGCTCTCTGATCAACTTTTTTTTCTTAAACTAAAATAAAAACTTATTTAGTTTCTCCTGACCTGACCTCTCTCCTGGCATCATCTGTAAGCCAAGAAAAAGCAGAGAGGGAGGGCAGAATGGGACACGTGGCTGTGTCTTCATGTGCTGCCTGAATAAATTACACGAGGGCAACACGCTTTTATTATCATGTTAAAAACCCAAATGGATAATGCTAGGTTGCTGTACAGTCAAGGATCACTCTCTGTCTCATTTTTAACGCAGACGTTTTGCTTTTAATAATGTGTTAATGGGAGGAAACGCGAATGCCATTTGTGTGATTCTTTGTTCTGGCTGAGGAATAACTGATATTATCTGATGAATATGCAAATAGCTCAAGGCTCCTTATTAATTGTGTCTAACCATCTGTTCCTGCAAAGAGCACTTGAATATTTGCCACATCACACTCTATGGATGTGTGTGGAGAACTGTTAGAGAAACTTGGAGCAGTTAATCTATATATTTGAACAAATCTGTGGTTCTATTACCATCAATAAATGAGGCAATTTCCCTAAACCGAAATTAATTGTTCAAATGAGATTATTTGAGGTTGATATTTCAGTAGGAAAATGCTAAGAAGAAAATAGTGGTTTAAATGACCCAACCCATGAGTTTTGGATTCCTAAGATTTTAAATAGAACCCTTTATGAGATCTGAATCTACCCAATTCAGTTCTGAAATTGACATGTACTGTTCATGTATATATATGATTAATGTGACACAGTCACATTTAATCAGGAGATTTACAACATGGACTATTTTCTGATGGTATATTATAAAAGGTAAACAGTAGCTTTGATTCTTTTTTTTTTTTTTTTTTAAGGGCAGATGAAAGAAAATAGAAATAAAACACGGGCTGTAAAGCCCTTCTATCCTGAAATTTCAGACAGTGAAAGTGAGTTGGAAATAAGTTTATTTCTACTTTTACTGCACTCCTTCTCAAACTGAAAATTCTTAGCTCCATTTTGAATGGTGGGTGATGGTTTTTCATAAAGTATGCTGCCCTGGCCAAGCTGATTGCATGGCTGCCATCTTTCACTACGGTATTTTTATCTCCTGTCCACGGGGGGAGCAGTAAGCCAGCTGTTTCACTTTACTTATATCTCTGTGTAAAGTAACACATTTTCTATCTTTTTAGATTACAGCTCTTCATAAATCACATGTGATTGGATTGTATACATGCATCTGGTATTCGTTTCTGTTCAAATGAATGAACACTTTAAAAACATCCCTATCTCAAGTAAAATTCTTCTTCACACAAGTGAGCAAATCAGTGGATTTGTGATTTGTGTTAGAAAACAATGTAAATTGTATGAATTTGATAAGATTTCTTCTCTGCTGACTACAGCATTGACCATGCTCTGGTTTCAGGAACAAAATAATCACTTTTAAGATTTGAAAGTAAAATATTTTCTTAATACCTGGGTTTTTTTTTAGAGTATTCCTTCAGGAATATATAATAAAATCATAAAATTATGATAGATTGATTATTACCCAAATTAATCTATTCATTATTAAGATAATGCATAGCCCCATCCCCACAACTTTTATGCCTCATAATTTCCACATGTCTCTCTCATCAGGAAGCTTCCATAAGCCTCTTATCCTTCTCCAACACAGGACAGACAGAGTGAAAACCACACTCATAGAAAACTAACGAATCTGATCACATGGACCACAGCCTTGTCTAACTCAATGAAACTATGAGCCATGCCGTGTGGGCCATCCAAGAAGAATGGGTCATGGTGGAGAGTTCTGACAAAATGTGGTCCACTGGAGAAGGGAATGACAAACCACTTCAGTATTCTTGCCTTGAGAACTCCATGAATAGTATGAAAAGGCAAAAAGTTAGGACACAAAGATGAACTCCCCAGGTCAGTAGGTGCCCAATATGCTACTAGAGATCATTGGAGAAATAACTCCAGAAAGAATGAAGAGACAGAGCCCAAACAAAAACAACACACAACTGTGGATGTGACTGGTGATAGAAGTCAAGTCCGATGCTGTAAAGAGCAATATTGCATAGGAACCTGGAATGTTAGGTCCATGAATCAAGGCAAATTGGAAGTGGTCAAACAGGAAATGGCAAGAATGAACATCAACATTTAAGGAATCAGTGAACTAAAATGGACTGGAATGGGTGAGTTTAACTCAGATGACCGTTACATCTACTACTGTGGGCAAGAATCCCTTAGGGGGAATAGAGTAGCCCTCATAGTCAACAAAAGAGTCCAAAATGCAGTACTTGGACACAATCTCAAAAATGACAGAATGATCTCTGTTTGTTTCCAAGGCAAACCATTCAATATCACGGTAATCCAAGTCTATGCCCTGACCAATAATGACGAAGAAGCTGAAGTTGAACGGTTCTATGAAGACCTACAAGACGTTCTAGAACTAACACCCAAAAAAGATGTCATTTTCATTATAGGGGACTGGAATACAAAAGTAGGAGGTCAAGAAATTCCTGGAGTAACAGGCAAATTTGGCCTTGGAGTACAAAATGAAGCAGGGCAAAGGCTAATGGAATTTTGCCAAGAGAACGCACTGGTCATAGCAAACACCCTCTTCCAACAACACAAGAGAAGACTCTATCCATGGACATCATCTGATGGTCAACACCAAAATCAAATTGATTATATTCTTTGCAGCCAAAGATGGAGAAGCTCTATATAGTCAGCAAAAATGAGACTAAGAGCTGACTGTGGCTCAGATCATGAACTCCTTATTGCCAAATTCAGACTTAAATTGAAGAAAATAGGGAAAACCAGTAGAGCATTCAGGTATGGCCTAAATCAAATCCCTTACAATTATACAGTGGAAGTGACAAATAGATCCAAAGGATTAGATCTGATAGACAGAGTGCCTGAAGAACTATGGATGGAGGTTCGTGACATTATACAGGAGACAGGGATCAAGACCATCCCCAAGAAAAAGAAATGCAAAAAGGCAAAATGGTTGTCTGAGGAGGCCTTCCAAATAGCTGAGAAAAGAAGAGAAGCAAAAGGCAAAGGAAAAAAGGAAAAATATACCCATTTGAATGCAGAGTCCCAAAGAATAGCAAGGCGAGATAAGAAAGCCTTCCTCAGTGATCAGTGCAAAGAAATAGAAGAAAACAATAGAAAGACTAGAGATCTATTCAAGAAAATTAGAAATACCAAGGAAACATTTCATGCAAAGATGGGCTCAATAAAGGACAGAAATAGTATAGACCTAACAGAAGCAAAAGGTATTAAGATGAAGTGGCAAGAATACACAGAACTATACAAAAAAGATCTTCATGACACAGATAATCACGATGGTGTGACCACTCACCTGGAGCCAGACATCCTGGAATGTGAAGTCAAGTGGGCCTTGGAAAGCATCACTATGAATAAAGCTAGTGGAGGTGGTGGAATTCCAGTTGAGTTATTTCAAATCCTAGAAGATGGCGCTGTGAAACTGCTGTGCTTCATATGCCAGCAAATTTGGAAAACTCAGCAGTGGCCACAGGACTGGAAAAGGTCAGTTTTCATTCCAATCCCAAAGAAAGGCAATGCCAAAGAAAGCTCAAACTACCACACAATTGCACTCATCTCACACGTTGGATCATCAAAAAAGCAAGAGAGTTCTAGAAAAACATCTAGTTCTGCTTTATTGACTATGCCAAAGCCTTTGATTGTGTGGATCACAACAAACTGTGGAAAATTCTTCAAGAGATGAGAATACCAGGCCACCTGACTTGCCTCCTAGGAAATTTGTATTCAGGTCAGGAAGCAACAGTTAGAACTGGACATGGAACAACATACTGCTTCCAAATCAGGAAAGGAGTACATCAAGGCTATATTTTGTTACTCTGCTTATTTAACTTATATGCAGAATACATCATGTGAAATTCTGGGCTGGATGAAGCACAAGCTGGAATCAAGATTGCTGGGAGAAACATCAATAACCTCAGATACACAGATGACACCACCCTTATGGCAGAAAGCAGAGAAGAACTAAAGTGCCTCTTGATAAAAGTGAAAGAGGAGAATGAAAAAGTTGGCTTAAGACTCAACATTTAGAAAACTAAGATCATGGTATGTGGTCCCATTGCTTAATGGCAAATAGATGGGGAAACAGTGAAAGACTTTATGTTTTTGGGCTCCATAATCACTGCAGATGGTGACTGTAGCCATGAAATTAAAAGATGCTTGCTCCTTGGAAGAAAAGTTATGACCAACCTCAACAGCATATTAAGAAGTACAGACATTACTTTGCCAACAAAGGTTTATCTAGTCAAAGTTATGGTTTTTCCAGTAGTCATGTATGGGTGTGAGAGTTGGACTATAAAGAAAGCTGATTGGTAAAGAATTGTTGCTTTTGAACTGTGGTGTTGGAGATGACTCTTGAGAGTCCCTTGGACTACAAGGAGATCCAACCAGTCCGTCCTAAAGGAAATCAGTCCTGAATATTCATTGGAAGAACTGTTGCTGATGCTAAAACTCCAATACTTTGGCCACCTGATGAGAAGAACTGACTCATTTGAAAAGATCCTGAAGCTGGGAAAGATTGAAGGCAGGAGGAGAAGGGGAAGACAGAGGATGAGAAGGTTTGATGGCATCACCAACTCAATGGACATGAGTTTGATTAGGCTCCAGGAGTTGGTGATGGACAGGGAAGCCTGGAATGCTCCAGTCCATGGGATTGCAGAGAGTTGGACACAACTGAGTGACTGAACTGAACTGAACTGATTTCCACATTGTTTGTGTTTTACTATGTGAACTTAGTGCAGGTAATAATAGCCCCATGTACCATCCAAAATTGTGAAATCAAAATTTAGATGTCACAAATTTCTTGTTGGTAGAATCAAGATATGATGTTTGTCACAGTCCACCTCATGGTATGATTAACGAGTCAGTGGAAAGTATGTAAACTACCTTTGAAAAATTAATATTTTTATAACCATAAAAGTTGGTATTAATATTTTTAGAATCACTACAAATGTGTATTAAATGGCTGTCCTAATATCAGAATGTTCAGTTTAATCAATGTATCTTGCAAATATGTTTTCTCTATAAAAAATTTGACACAGTCTCTATTGATAATTCTACTTACCTTATTTTTCCAGCTTTATCGAAGCATAATTGACAGACAAATTACTTACTCCATACAACATCTTGGGACCAGAAAGAATAGAAAAACTTAAAATATGACCCAATTTTCCTTTTACTCTTCTACTGATACATTGGGCATTTATTACTTGCATAAAAGTAAAATTTTTCTCAATATAAAACACTGCTTAATATTTAGAAATATGTAAGATGATTTCCTTTAGAATATACATTGTTGGTCAAAGTCATGTGCTAGACACTCATGATAGTCTTACAGCATCTTATTTTTCCAAAAATATCAAAGTTGGGCAATAGATGACGGGTGATGTTTATGCTTTATGGTCCCAGTGCTTCACTGATATTCCATTTTTGATAGACTCTTAAAGTTCCTGTATTGTTCAGTTACTTAATACAGAGACAAATTTGGGTCTTCATTATTTTCTTGTTAATGACTCACAATGCACCAATCTTTTTGCCTTCTCAATTATAGTATGAAATTGCTTTTTTTAAAGGTTGCTTTAGATATGCACTGTATTTTCTATTATTGAATTTCTCCAAATAGTATTATACACATTGGCCATTATGTCTTTACAGGTCCCTGATGTATTTTATCTTTTTACTAATTCCAGTCTCTGTTCACAATTTTGTTACCTCTTGCCAGTAAGTACTCCTGCAAGGCTTTCCTGCCATATCTGCCTCTGTGTCTCTCCCATACCTCTTCAGTCCCTCCTAGACAGTACCAACTCTTTGCCTGTAAAACAGTACTATTCTTATGCATTTTTGCCTTTAAAATCTTCCACAAATTCCCATCACGTGCAAACTTTCTCACCTTGGTATCTGGGTATCTTTCTATGACCTCCACCTCCCCTGCAAAAAGGTTCATGCATGCTCAGTCATGTCTGACTCTTTGTGACCCCATGGACCTAGCCTGCCAGGCTCCTCTGTCCATGCAATTCTCCAGGCAAGAATACCGGAGTGGGTAGCCTTTCACTTCTCCAGGAGATCTTCCAAACCCAGGGACTGAACCAAAGTCTTCTGCATCACAGGTGGTTTCCTTACCATCTGAGTCACCAGGGAAGCCTTAAGAATGGAAGGAGAATATTAACAGATCAGAAAGAAATTGTTAGACAAATTAAAATGTGTTCTATTATTAAACATTAGAAAAACAATCCCAACTAGTATAGTAGGAAAAATAACAGCACCCCACAGAGACCTACATCCTAATCCCTGTGCATGTGTTACCTTCTGTGTTTAAAGGGACTTTAGAGGTGATTAAGGTTGTGGACCTTGAGATGAGGAGGTTATCTGGATTAACCAAGTGACTCTAATCTCATCACATGAGGTCTTTAAAAAAGCCTTTCTCAACTGAGGTTAGTGTCAGAAGGAAATGTGCCTGAGAAAAGGCAAGAGAGACTCAGCATTGTTGGCCTTGCTGATGGAGGAGCCGGATCTGAGCCCTGGAATACAGGAACTCTTCAGAGGTAGGAAGGAGCAGGCAGATGGCTGCTCCCTAGAGACTCCAAAGAGGAATGCAGCCTTTCTGGATCATGATTTATTTTATTCTGTTTTTTTTAAAACTTTTTATCTTGTTTTGAGAACTAAAGAGCCTCTTGATGAAAGTGAAAGAGGAGAGTGAAAAAGTTGGCTTAAAACTCAACATTCAGAAAACTAAGATCATGGCATCTGGTCCCATCACTTCATGGCAAATAGATGGGGAAACAATGGAAACGGTGCTTCAGACTTTATCTTTTTGGACTCCAAAATCACTGCAGATGGTGACTGCAGCCATGAAATTAAAAGATGCTTGCTCTTTGGAAGAAAAGTTATGACCAACGTAGACAGCATGTTAAAAAGCAGAGATATTACTTTGCCAACAAAGGTCCATCTAGTCAAAGCTCTGGTTTTTCCAGTAGTCATGTATGCATGTGAGAGTTGGACTATAAAGAATGCTGAGTGCCAAAGAATTGATGCTTTTGAACTGCGGTGTTGGAGAAGACTCTTGAGAGTCCCTTGGACAGCAAAGAGATCCAACCAGTCCATCCTAAAGGAAATCAGTCCTGAATATTCATTGCAAGGATTGATGCTGAATCTGAAACTCCAATCATTTGGCCACCTGATGGGAAGAACTGGGAAAGACCCTGATGCCGGGAAAGATTGAAGGCAGGAGGAGAAGGGGCCGACAGAGGATGAGATGGTTGGATGGCATCACCGACTCAATGGATATGAGTCTGCGTAAACTCTAGGAGTTGGTGATGGACCGGGAGGCTTGGCTCGCTGCAGTCCATGGGGTCACAAAGAGTTGGACATGACTGAGTGACCGAACTGAACTGATAGCCATTTAACAAATAATGTTATTTTGTGTTGGGGTATAGCCATTTAACAAATAACGTTGTGACAGTTGCAGGGGAACAGTGAAGAGACTCGGCCATAAATGTACCTGTATCCCTTCTCCCCCAAACTCGCCTCCCATCCAGGTTGCCACATAACATTGAGCAGAGTACCCTGTGCTGTACAATAGGTCCTTGTTGGTTACCATTTTATTTTATTTTTTTGGTTACCATTTTAAATATAGCACCGTGTATAGGGCCATACCAAGCTCCCTAACTATCCCTTCCTCCCATCTTTCCTCCCCAGCAACCAAAATTTATTCTCTAAGTCTGCGAGTCTGTTTCTGTTTTGTAAGTTTGTTCATTTGTACCATTTATTTTTAGATTCCACACACAGGGGATGTCATATGACATTGCTGCTTCTCTGTCTGACTCACTTCACTCATATGGCACTCTCTATAGGCCTTGACTTTAGCCCAGTGAGACCCATGTAGTGGTTACTAATCTGTAGAAATACAATAAATTTGTGTTTCTTAAGAAGACAAATTTGCGGTAATCTGTTGCAGCAGCAGTAGAAAAGAACCCAGCTTTTAATATTAATATCTGGAGGTGAGATGTTGCCTTAACAAATTCCTAAAGATGTGTAGAAACTGGAAAAATTTTGAAGAGAATGGTAGAAAACTCCTAGATTGCCTTAACAGAATTCTGGCAGAAACATGGACTTCAGTGGTCTTGAAGGAGAGAAGGCAGGAGGACGTGAGGAGCGTGGTAGAGAAAACCTAAATAGTCTTGAGCAGACCATCCGTCGAGGTGTGGAATTGGGTCCTGCAGTTTTGTGTAAAGCAGAACTTTTATAATGAAATCTGACTTTTAGTTGAGGTGATTTTCAAGCAAAGTGTTGAGGGCATAGTCTTGTTTTATTCTTTTGGTTCTGGTTAAAAATGTGAAAGGAAATTGATAAATTGTGTGAAAGAGTTTTTAACAAAATGGATCCAGGACTTAATGACTTGAGAAATTCTTAGCCTATTCAGACTGCAGAAGGAAAAAAGAGGGCAATTTGACAAAAAAAAGTACAGGGTGTGAATATACCACGTTTGCTGATACCCCAGAAAGATCAAAAGGTCAAAGATGAAAATGGGGGAGGTCAGGGGGTCCTGGTAGAAGCACATGGATAGCTTTTTGGTGCATCGGGACTGATCTGTTTCTTGACGATGGTGGTGACAGTGTTATCTTTGCTTGCTAAAATCCTCAGAACAAGATGCTAAAAACTATGCTACAATTTTAAAAAAGGAAAAAAAAAATTACTACAAACATATTTGGCTTCCCTGGTGGTTCAATGGTAAAGAATCTGCCTGCCAATGCAGGAGATGCAGGTTTGATCCCTGGGTTGGGAAGATACCCTGGAGGAGAAAATGGCAACCCACTGTAGTATTCTGGCCTGGGAAATCCCATGGACAGAGGAACCTTGCTGAATACAGTGCATAGGGCTGCAAAAGAGTGGGGTAAGACCTTGCGACTAAGTAGCAACAACGCAGAAACACATTATAAAGCAGGAATGTAAGTAGAGAAATTCTAGGCAAGGCAAATTTAAAGCCCAACCTGCACTGTATTAGAGGCCAAGGAATCAGTGACAACCCAGAAAAGAAATTTTAATGTGATCAGAGAGACAATCACCAATCTTCACACCACAACCTCCTGCCTCCAAGATGACAAGTGTGTATAAGTTTACCACTTTTGTTGATAAACTATTTCAAACTTGGAAGAAATAGATATTGAGATGGTAGTTGAGATGTGGCAGAGTAGGAATAAGCATGTCTGTAACATGAAATGGTGTCTGCCAAGTATCCAGACAGTCTCCTGCTTTAAGCTTAGTCCCCACAATAATCCTGCTAGGTAGGGATCCGTACAATTATGAACATCGTGCAGATGAAGGGAGGCTGAGGAACTTAACCAGGTTACACACCTAATAAGTGGATGGAAGAAAAGAAAATTGGAAAATAACTCCATTTATTCTACAAAGAATACAGAACTTCTAAGGAAAATGAGAAAAAAAGGTACACAAAGGAAACAATGGACAAATTCACTTATAAATGTAAATTAATGCTCTTAAAACATTAGCAAATATAACTCAAGAGAGCACAGACAATATCTAAGGCCAATACATCAGTAAGTCATTTAAGGAAAGCTGAATACTCATTTCAATATGCATTGAGGAGGATTTCGACAAAGTTGTATACTCACTGTTTATTTTATTGTAAAAGAAAATGTACATGCTTGGTATGAACTGATAACTGTGGTGCTATGTAGACGTGGCTGGTAAAAACAATCTCAAAATCAAGGTGCAAACGGTCACTACTGTTTTTAATATTGATCTGGAAATGCTGGCTGATTTGTTCAAATACGTTAAAAATTCTTTACCTATTGATTCAATGATTATATTTTCAGACAAAGTTTACTCATAGGAAATCACCCCACATTTAGAGACAAAGCTTAGTGAGCATTCAGTGTTGGCTGCTCTCATCTGTCTGATGCCAGGTCGCTTTGCACGTTGTGCTCAAATAATTCTTGTGGAATTGTCCCCCCACTGGCAACAGGCTCAAGAGGATGATAACTACATGCTTATTACCAGTAGTAAGAGGTCACAGGTCATACTTTCCAGTTATACATATTTAGTAGAGTTATAAATGCTGAAGAGTGCAATATTGTTTACAGTTGTGGGAAAAAAACTAAAAAATTGGGTACCACCCAATTATGCAAATATTAGAAATGCTAATATAAACTGTGATATTCAATTCTTAAAATATTAAGGCCATTAAAATTGCGTTAAAGACAAAATGCTAGCTGATAAAAATATTAACACCGAGTGGCCATTTGATATGTTAATAACAATGAAAACTGGAAGAAAATACACTGAAATGTTAACAGGGGTTATAATGCTTGTAACTTGGGCAGCTTATTTTTCCTAATTCTCTAATGAGCAAGTTTGCACTGTTTAGATAGGGAAAGAATAAGCATTAAAAAATAAAATAGCAATTTATGTTTTTTTCCTATTTATTTCTTAAATACTGCATATGACAAAACAGATCAAAAGAATGGTCTTTATAATTAAAAAACAACATTCTTAGTATATGTGAATGTCTTAGACATGGATAATTTGCTGCATTAACTAAGAGGAATTTAACATATGGTATAATTTTGTGCCATTACAAAAATAAAATATGAACTATTTTGTTCTCCACAATAAATATCAGACTTCTGATTATATATATAAGAAAAAATAATAGTCATAAAAATATTAATTTATACAATGAATAAAAGATTTTCATGTGAAGATTTAAGAAGAGAATACTTAGGTGGATAACACCATACTTACTGTCTATGATTCTAGTTTTTATTTCAGTATAATCTTGATCTCATGGGATCTAGAGAAATTGTGCAGGGCTTATTTATAACTAAGGTTTTTAAGATCAGGATGTGTATGTTTTATGGAATTATTTTCTGCAGAGTTTCTACAAAGCAGGTTTCTGTTTATGAAATTTCAAGGTCACATGCGAATTTCATAATGATTTAAGATGTGTTCCTCTAAGAAAGGTTTCGACCCAAAGACATTATGATACTTTAAAGTTATATTTTAAAAAGACCTTTCTTTGAAGGAAAAAGCCCCGGAATTTTCTCATATGCAACCAACTCAAAACACTATTGCAAATACAGTGGTTACTTAATATTTGATACAGTAGGTTTTGAGAGTTGAACGCCAAAAAGCCAACAATCTAATAAATCTCTTCTGGCAGAAGTGTTTTGGTTGTATTAATTTCTCTTTCCTTTTGGAACTCGTCTTAAAAATTCTGTCTTTGCCAAGGGGATGCATTTTTGTAAGTTGAAGGGAAAGATGCAGTGTTTACTGGAAAAATAGTTCAGGCAATCAATCAAAATGCAATAAAAATTAATAAAGTGCATGGTGTGAATTTATAGTTCTCTGACTTGCGTGCCTCCTCCACCTCCTCTTTTATTAAATCACTCTCTAAAATAAAGGGGCGACTCTTCTCCATTTTCTTTGCCCTGTTCCTGGAGCATCACCGCCTTGAGAACAAGCCAGATCTCAGTGAGGCAGGGGAGGCAGAGCCGGGGGAGGGAGCCGGACTCCTGCTGGATGGGGAGCTGCTTATTGCCTCTGGTTTCAGACACCTGTGCTGTTTTCACATGAAAGAGAAATGAATGCTCATCTAATTTAATTAATGATACAGAATTTGGTACCATGAAAGAAACCAAACCTAAAATGTGACTGTTTGCATGGGGGTGGGGGGTAACATTTTGCTGCTCTTTATGTAATGGACTGAAAGCAAATCCATCGGAAGCTTGCAAAATTTTGAGAAAAGTCTATCATATAAAAATCAAAGTCTGATCTTTCAAAGCCTGCGAAACTGCAGTCTCTGACATAAACTAATAGGACTCATGTTGCAAAACTGCTTGGCTCTTGGGGAGGGCACTCGCTCAGATCCCCAAACAGCAAGAACTATTAACAGGTGCCCTAGAGGCAGAGGCTGGGATGGTTCATCCAGGACGAGGGCTTTAGGATCTGGTCCACATGGGGGGCCTGTGCTTCCTTCTCATTTCCATGGACAAGGAAGCACCAGTGTGTTCCATACTGCTCTCTTCCAAATGCCAGGGTTACCGCCCTCCTTCTCCCACGTCGTCCTTCTGATGCCTCTGGAGAAGATAATTCACCTTTGGGTCTTATCACAGAGTGCAAGGAGCTGCATCTCAGTTTAAACTTCCATGGTGTGGTAAGCCTTCAAACTACAATCTTGATGTTAAGGATGTCACATCATAAATACCTTAACAACTCCTCAAAGTGATTTTTCAGGAATTGAACAGCAAGGCTAATTTAACACCTTATTTGGAAATGGTATATGTAATAATAATAAGAGCGTCCCAAGTGGCGCTAGTGGTAAAGAATCTGCTTGCCAATGCAGGAGATGCAGGTTCAGTCCCTGGGTCAGGAAGACCCCCTGGAGCAGGAAATGGCAACCCACTCCACTATTCTTGCTTGGAGAATCCCATGGACAGAAGAGCCCGGTGGGCTACAGTCTGTGGGGTTGCAGAGAGTTGGACATGACTGAGGGGGTAAACTACCCAGGCGGGCTCCTCATTGTGCTAGTTAAGTATACAAGTGTCAGCAACAACAGCAGCTGCAGCAAAGCCCACACGGAGAGAGACGTGTACACCGGATTTACACTCTGTAAAGTGTCGCTCAGCCTTCTCCGATGCGTGTGGTCACCCCCACCTTAGAGATGAGAGCACTGAGGCTCAGGAAGGGTGAGGTAACACATGCAAGCAAATTCAGCTACTAAGGGACTTAAAAAAATCAGCTCCTTCTCCTTGGCTCTGCAGCCCTGGGACTGTGCACATAATTACAAAATCTTTTCACTTCCTAAATGCAGCAATGTGAGAGACTTCAGGCTTAGGCAGATCTAAATGTGCTCTGAAATGTCCAGAATGACAGAAGTGTTGCATTTCCACAGCTATCATGGCACCAAATCTCCACCGAGCCCACGAGTGTGTGGAATCTTGGCTGGATGAGCGTGTCTTACACATTTTACAGAATACAGAACATGCAAAGGCTGTGTCTTTTTAGGAGCTTACGTTGTTTTGGAATGCACACAACCTAGGCCATTAACTCCTAACAGCTATTTTAAAAAATGCAGCTCTCCTCCTAATTGTGCAATAATAGGTATTAATAGTTGATGGCATCACTGACTCAATTGACATGAGTTTGGGTAGGCTCTGGGAGTCGGTGTTGGACAGGGAGGCCTGGTGTGCTGCAGCTCATGGGATCACAAAGAGTCAGACACAACTGAGCAACTGAACTGAACTGAATAGTTGATTAGATGAATTATGTATATTTTACAATGTGCAGTTATCAAAAAGTACATTTCATGAGAATATTCAGTAACATTAAAACTCACAATAAATTATAAGATGAAATATTACATTATTATATAATAGGTATATCATTTTCCTCTTTTCATTTAAAAGCATGTAAATAAATGTGTAGATAAATAAACAACAGAAAAGTTAATGTTGATGACCAAACTTTGAATTGGTTCCTTTGCATTTTCTAATTTTTAATAAATGAGGTCTTATAGTGATTGCTTTTCTGTAACTCTTATTTTCACTCAGCAGCAAACTGTGGAACTCTGAATTGGTCAATAAAATAATTATACCATCATTTTTATTAGATCCTAAGGCATATTATGCAAATGTACTTTAATATTCTTCACTAATTCCTTATTAATGAAAATCTTTTGTTCCCAATTTTTCTTACTTATAAAGCATACTTATTAAATATTTTGCCCATATATTTAAAAATTATATTACATGCTTCACACTTAGAATTGTACAACTGCATGAAAAAAAGAATATGTATATCATATTTTAACATGAATTGTGCTTCCCAGGTGGCCCAGTGGTAAAGAATCCTCCTTCCAATGCAGGAGCCACAGGAAACGGGGGTTCGATCCCTGGGTCGGGAAGATACCCTGGCAGAGGGAATGGCAACCCACTCCAGTATTCTTGCCTGGAGAATCCCATGGACAGAGGGGCCTGGTGGGCTATAGTCCATGGGGTCATAAAGAGTTGGACACGACAGCGAGAGTGAGTTAAGGAGTGTGAGTCCACATTTTCCTAGTCTGACCAGTACTCGGTCATGATTTGACATTATTTTAAAATATTGTAAGTACTATTTTATCTTATTTTCCATTTTACTTTTATATTCAAAAGTGAGATTGCCTAGATAATCATATGTGTAATATAGTTATATATATATGTATATTAATGCTAGTTAGGAAAAAAGGCTATACACATACAAATTTGTAATTTTTTCCTTTCTTTTGCATGTCCATTTTTGATTGCCTTATCATAATAAATGAATTGAGGATATCTTTCTGTCATTTTTAACTTTATGCAACAACTTACATGAATGAGAATAATCTGTTTTGAAAAGTTTTGATAGATCCGGCCCATAAATTGATGCAGTCTGTTTTATTTGTGTTTGTTGCTGTTATGTAGGAATACTATCAGGTATGGTATACTAACATTGTATATGACCGTACCACTCCTGGGTCTGGGGCTTGGTGTCTGGTGTTAATTTGCGAAAGCTGTCTGTCATTCCTGTTTCCAGTATTTCTTCTGTTCATTTCTCTCTTCTCCCTGGTCCCATGATGCACATATCTGCCTTTTGCCGTTAGCCTATAGTCTTGGAACATTCTGGCCTTTTTCAGTCCTTGTTCTCTTTGCTTTTCAGGGTTGGAGGCTTTTGCTGACGCACCCTCAACCTCAGAGATTCCTCTTTAGCCATGTCCCGTCCTCTAAAAAACCACCAAAGGCATCCTTCATTTCTACTACAGTGTTTTTTCCCCATGGACATAACCCACCAGGCTCCTCTGTCCATGGGATTCTCAGGCAAGAATACTGAAGTGGGGATCCCTTCTCCAGGGGATCTTCCTGACCCCGGGATAGAACGTGGGTCTCCTGCATTGCAGGCAAATTCTTTATGGTCTGAGCCACCAGGGGAAGATTTTGCTCCTGAGCTGCTCTGGTCCTGGGGCAGCACTTTGGCCTCAACAGCCATGGATCCCAGAGGAGCTGTTGATTTCTCAGTCTGCTTAACCTTTTACTTGCTGATAGGATGAAGTGGTGACTTCCAAGCTCTTTATGTATATAAATAAAAGAAATTTAGCAAAAAATATACAGTGATGGTTGGAATATATCATGCAGCTCAAAGAAGAGACTTTATCTGGGAACAGAGTGGACGGTCCCTCCTCTCGAGATGGGCGTGGGGATGGTGAAGTGGAGGCATGGGTGGATGGGCCCAGACGCTTTGTAAAATCAATCCAGTGAGAAGGTGGAGCTTGTATGGCACAATATAACCTCAATCAGCATCTGCTTGTCTTATTTATCTCCTCTAACTAAGAAGAAAAAGTTCATTTTTAAAATGTAAAAACTTTGTGTGAAGTTTGAAAATATCTTTGGGAATATATTGAGAAACCAGTGAAGGCACAGACATACCAACTGAAACTCAAGGCCTGGCTCCCCTGGCTTCTAGCTCTGCAACTTTGAACATCTAATTCACCACTACATACATGCTCAATTGCTCAGTCATATCTGACTCTTTTGCAACCCCATGGAATGTAGCCTGCCAGGATCTTCTGTCCATGGGATTCTCCAGGCAAGAACACTGGAGTGGGTTGCCTTCTCCAGGAGATTTTCCTGACCCAGGGATCAAATCCGTGTCCCACTGCACTACCTGGGAAGCCCAATTCACCTCTCCAAACTCCAAATTCCTCATGGGGTCTTATATAGCATCAAGTTCTTCTGATCATAACAGATAACAGTGCATGGGAGAGGACACTGTTAACTCCAAATTTTCTATTAACATAAGGCATGGTAATAATGGTGACTCAGTGGTAAAGAATCTGCCTGCAATGCAGGAGACGTGGTTGAAGCCGAGGGGGGTCAGGAAGATCTCCTGGAGAAGAAAATAGAAAATTTACTCCAGTATTCTTGCCTAGAAAATCCCATGGACAGAGAAGCCTGACAGGCTACAGTCCATGGGGTCACAAAGAGTCAGACATGACTTAGCAAGTAAAACAACAACAGCATAATAACATTAGGGACTTTCCTGGTGCCCAGGGGTTAAGAATCTGCCCTGCAATGCAGTGTTCGATCTCTGGTGGGGAAGTCCACATGCTGCACTTGCTAAGCCTGCTAGAGAGACTGCGTGCTGCAACTCGAGAGTCCATCTGCTGCAACGAAACATCTCCTGTAATGCAGGGAAGATCGCATGTGCTTGATGAAGCTAAATAAATGATTATAAATAAATAACGACACTAAAAATTACAAGCTACCATAATTCCAGTGATAAAAGTTGTGGAGGTTACTTCCTTTTAGAACAATGTATTTTTGAGAATTATGCATTGTGCTTGGCAAAGATTGATTACATTTTATATTTACAGTGATTTAATACTTACAAAATAGATATGGGTAATTTCCTATTATTTTGTGTCTTTTTGTCTGTGTGTCTGGTGGATTTACACAATTTTACATTTTTACCTGGACATATGCAAGGATACAAATTAGCTTGAAACACTCTGAGTGATTCTATTATCTGTACAATCTTGTAACTTTTGCTTTAATGTTATAAAGAAAGATACTAAAGGAGGTGTGATTCTAAAAGCTGCAGTCTATGATGGTGGGCCAGAGGCAGGGTTTGCAACATTAATTCTGGAAGCCTCCTATGACCTCAGATGTACTCTGAGACTCTTCTTAGTGGTGGATTGCTGTCTTTCATTTCACTGGGGAGGAGATAAGAACAAATGGGTCATAAATCGCTGAAGAGAGAATGATTCACTTTTCAGACCGGAAGGAATTGTGAAGAACCAGACGTTTAAGTTGGCAGAAGACAAAGAGTGTTGATGGTCTCAGGTTGCTGGAAACAGCAGGCATCTCACGTGGGTGTGACGGGCACGGTGATGTCTTCCCTTCGAGAGAAGCCTCTGTCTCCTTTTGTCCAATTCGTAAGTCGGAGACCTCCCTCCGCCCGCACCGTCCTGCCCTGGGAGCGTGCTCCTCAATGTGTTTTCACAGCGGTCCCGCGAGCCTGGTTCCTGTGTCTAGCTCTATGTTCTTGGGGTGAAGCACAGAGCCCCCGAGGGCTCCTGTGGCCCAGCTCCACACCCTCCTCGCCACCACCTGCTGCCAGCCTGACTTTCAGGTCACATGTTTGCAGAGGGAAGAATCTTATCCGCAGTTGCGTGGGCATTGCAAGCCAGAAGGAGCAGGGATTAAAATGCTGCAGTGGCGAGTCTCGGAGACATCTCTGTGGCTGACCCCTTGTCACTCTGGCGATGCCCCAGCCTGGGAGCATGGGTGGTATAAAAATGTGCCCTCAGTTTGATTGATTTCTATAAGCTTGTGTCCTACTCGGTCTGAGCTGCTCTGAGAATCCCATAGACTGCGCTTAATGATTCCATTTTCACAGTTTCTGGAGGCAGAGAGTCTGGGATTCAGGTGCCAGCCTGGTTGGTGAGGGTTCTGCTTTCTCACATGGCAGACGGAGGGAGGGATAAAGCTCTCTCATATCTCCTTGCTTGTGTGCATACTCAGTCCCTCAGTCGTGTCTGACTCTTCATGACACTATGGACTGTAGTCCGGCAGGCTCCTCTGTCCACAGGACTCTCCAGGCAAGAATACTGGAGTGGGTTGTCATGCCCTTCCTCCAGGGGATCTTCCTGACCCAGGGATCAAACGCATGTTTCCTGTGTCTCCTGCAGTGGCAGATGGATTCTTTACCATTGGGAAGCCCCCAAATACCATCACCCTGGGATTAAGTTTTCAGGAAATGGATTTGGGGGCAGACAAGTGTTCAGTCCATAGCAGCTTGTCTTCCTTAATCCATTTAAGCCTACCCGTAAAAACAATAACCAGCAACATAGATTGGGCATCTTCTATGTTTCAGGCATTCTACCAGGCACCATGCATGCATCATTTAATCATCAAAGCTGCTCTATACATTAGTTATTCACATTATATGAGAGAGAAAAAGAGAAGCTGATTCAGCTTTCAGCTAATTGTTTTGGACAAAACACCAATATAAAGTCTACTTAGATGATGTCTGTTATATGTATGCTTTTTATGGACCAGTGACTGCTGAAATAACGATTTTGCTTTTATTCAGAAACTTCATTTATTCTAAGTGCAAGGGGTTTAATATAAATGCTTTTATTCCTTTTAAAAATTATTTAATGAGTATAAATAGAATATAAATGAATATAAATAGAATATAAAATGAATATAAACATATAGAGCTGTTTAGGACAAGTTAATCTGACAACTTCTCAAGAAACAAAGAGCCAATGTATGTCAAGTCTAGTTTCTCGCATCCAGTCCTCAGCTTGCATCTAGAATTTTTATATATCATTATAACAACCTTACAAACCTGTTTAGGTTTGTCAGTTTCTTCAGGGCTGGAGTGTATCCCAGAAATCCAGTTTACCTTTGGGTAGGAGATAAATACACTGCTCATTACCACTGAGTTGTAGTCATCACCCCTGCAGGGTGACAGTGACCTTGTCTTCAGGAAGCGAGCAAAAGAGCCATGGGCTTTTCTTCCTTTAAGGAGAAAACCTCACAACTGCTTTCTTGTTTTCCTGTTGAAGGAAGTACAAAGCCAGGATTTACCTTAAATGAATGCCTCTAACTTCAAGTCAAACTTTAATGTCACCCAGAAGCCCCTGGATTCCCTAGTCCATTCAGTTCATCACTCTTTTGATCTAGAAGATGGTTGAAATGTTCCTTCTCTCTCCTCCAGCCTCCTACATGCCTTGCTTCCTCTGCAGTCTCAGCGGGTGATTTGCTCCTTAACTCCCCTCTAATGAGAACACAGAAGCACTAAGGAGAAAATGCACACGAGTTTCCACTTCAGTTTACATACAGCCATCTGCAACTACTTTTAAATTTTATCTTATATTGAAGTACATTTGATTAACAATGTTGTGTTAGTTAGCAAAGTGACCCAGATGTACATATACTTGTATCTGTTCTTTTTCAAGTTATTTTCCCATTTAGACCATTTCAGAGTACTGAGTTCCTTGTGTGGTACAGTAGGTCCTTGTTGGTTATCTATTTCAAATATAGCAGTGGTACATGTCCATCTCACACTCCCAGCAACTCCTCCTATAACTGAGCCCTTCTTTCTCCTCACACAATCCCTCCTTGTGCGTCATGGAAACCTCTGTAGCCTATTCAAGGATATCACTCCAGCAACTGATTATTTTGTTATTCTGTTTCCCACTTCTTTTTTCTTCTTTTTTTGCCTCTTCTTTCCTGAGTGACTCCTATGATCAGGAGAGTTTCTCTTATTTCTCTCAACTTAAGAGCAAAATGGCAGTCATAACAAGCAAAACAAAGCCCTCTTTTCATCCCCTTCCTGTCTTTTTACCCATTTGGTTGCTCTCCTTTCCAGCAAAATCCATGGGGAGAATTATGTCCATGAATGTCCCCACCTCCCATCTGAGTCCAGTGATTGGTTATCCGTCTCTTACTTGATCAACAACATTTGGCAATCAAGTCTTATCCTTCTTATCCTTGTAATTTTTACTGGACATCATTGGCTTCAGGTTTTCCAGTTACCTCAGTAGTAACTTCTATCACTTATTTCAGAGCTACTCCTGTTTATCTCTTTTCCTCTCTTCTCCTGAAGAGCGACACTCAGTTCAGTGCATAATCTTCTACGTTCATTTTCTTAGTGACCTAGTTCATCTCGTTAAGTACCCTCTAGGGCTGACTGTCTACACACTGCTCTCCAGGGTGACCTTCCCCCTGAACTGCAGACTCATCCCCTACTGCCTTCACAGCTGTGCTGTCTGGGCAGCAGCCATCTCCAGATCACCTGGCCCCGGAGGGGCTTGTAACAGGGTATTTCAGAATTTGCCAAGGAATGAACATGACCAGACTCAATGATTTACTTCTCTGGAAGACAAAGGGACCAAGAATCTTTGGTTAGGGATTTGTAGAGATTGCTTTTGTAAAAACAACCAAGGGATATAATTTTTATTATGATATATTAGTCCATATATTAGGACTTCCCTCATAGCTTAGTCGATAAAGAATCTGCCTGCAATGCAGGAGACCCAGGTTCGATTCCTGGATTGGGAAGATTCTCTGGAGAAGGAAATGACAACCCACTCCAGTACTCTTGCCTGGAAAATCCCATGGACAGAGGAGCCTGGCAAGCTATAGTCCATGGGATTGCAAGAGTCAGACACAACTTAGCGACTAAATGACCACCACCAGTCCAAATTAAATTAAATACTCATACATCCATCTCAAAAAAACAGAGCTCAACCATAGTTTTTTACCCTTTTATTACCAGAAGTCATGGCTTTTGCCAACAAGCTTCCATGAGTGTCATCCAAATGGGAGTGGCTTAAGAATATGGCATCTAATGCTCAACATCCCTCATTATCAGAGAAATGCAAATCAAAACCACAATGAGGGACCATTACACGCCAGTCAGAATGGCTGCTATCCAAAAGTCTACAAGCAATAAATGCTGGAGAGGGTGTGGAGAAAAGGGAACCCTCTTACACTGTTGGTGGGAATGCAAACTAGTACAGCCGCTATGGAGAACAGTGTGGAGATTTCTTAAAAAACTGGAAATAGAACTGCCATATGACCCAGCAATCCCACTTCTGGGCATACACACCGAGGAAACCAGATCTGAAAGAGACATGTGTACCTCAATGTTCATCGTAGCACTATTTGTAATAGCCAGGACATGGAAGCAACCTAGATGCCCATCAGCAGACGAATGGATAAAGAAGCTGTGGTACATATACACCATGGAATATTACTCAGCTGTTAAAAAGAGTTCATTTGAATCAGTCCTAATGAGATGGATGAAACTGGAGCGCATTATACAGAGTGAAGTAAGCCAGAAAGATAAAGAACATTACAGCATACTAACACATATATATGGAATTTAGAAAGATGGTAATGATAACCCTATCTGCAAAACAGAAAAAGAGACAGATGTACAGAACAGACTTTTAGACTCTGTGGGAGAAGGCGAGGGTGGGATGTTTCGAGAGAACAGCATCAAAACATGTATATTATCTAGGGTGAAACAGATCACCAGTCCAGGTTGGATGCATGAGACAAGTGCTCGGGCCTGGTGCACTGGGAAGACCCAGAGGGATCGGGTAGAGAGGGAAGTGGGAGGCGGGGATTGGGATGGGGAATACATGTAACTCCATGGCTGATTCATGTCAATGTATGACAAAACCCACTACAATATTGTAAAGTAATTAGCCTCCAACTAATAAAAATAAATGAAAAAAAAAAAAAAAAAGAATATGGCATCTAAGCTGGCTTCATCATACCTCATCACCCTAAAGCAAATGGGCTAGAAAGACAGCATAGACTCCTAAGCGTGCCTCAGCCAATTGCTGGTGGATAGTATGAGAGGCTTAACAAATCTATCCATGCTCAGAATGCCACTGAAGACTCAACATTAGAATTCTTTCTTGATGCATTAATGAGGAGTGGATGCCACCAGCATGTCTGAACTATTCTCATCCTGGGGAGGCTCTCCTTTTAAAAATAAACACCAGGCTTCACTCCATTAACAGGCTTGATGTGGCTTAGCTGATGCCTTATTAGACAAAGGGGAAGATTCTCTGGGTGCTGCTCTCTTTGCACAGAAGGTTATTTGCAAGAGAGTTTCAGCCAGGGCCCGTGGAATAGAATCAGGCACACTCGCTGTCCATAGAGTCCTGGAATCTGAGTCCCCGAACAGCTTTCAGAGCACAAGCATTTCAGTTCACAGTTCTGAAGAAATCACCACCACAAAGGAAAGAAAATAAAGTAGCTTCCTGCAGGGATTATTTTTAATGTTTTAAAAAAAATAAACAACAACAACAAAAAACTTTTCTTTTTTTGAACCACAGATATCTGGGCCCCAAACCCAGATACTGTGATTCTCTGGGTTTGGAGTAAAGCCCAGACCACCAGGGATCTGAATTTTCAACAAATGTTTCAAACAACACTCTTAACGTGACTAACCAAGAGTTTTATTTATTTTACTTTTGTTGTTGCTATTATTATCAGAATTTTACTTCTTCTTCTTTTGGTCTACTGTACTTTTTTATGCAAGAAAGGACTGTGTTGATAAAGCCTCAGTCATAACATTTACAATTGTGATGGAGTAGATCTGATCATTAAATATTACGAACTGTCCAGTATAATGTTATGTATAAGGTTGTGTTGAATATCTTTCCATAGAAGTCTGTATGCATCTATCTGTTTATGCTGAAAGCTTGATGTAATTCACACCCTTTTTTAAAAAAAAATCGTTAATTTATTTATTTTGCTGTACCAGTTCTTAGTTGCATGATACAAGATCTTTGAACCTTGTTGCTGCATGTGAACACTTAGTTGCAGCATGTGGGTTCTGGTTCCCTGATCCAGAGATCCCACCTGCGCCCGTTGCTTTGGGAACAGGAAGTCTTGACCACTGGACCACCAGAGAACTCTAAACATCCTTTCTTGCATTAAGTATTATCATTGAAATCAAAACTACAAAAATTGAAAGGAAGAAAATTCTACCTCACTATCGTTATCATCAGTCTTGTTTGTTTCAACAGTGAGATTGAACATTTAAAATGCTTTTCAACTAATCAGTTTTTTCCTTCTGTATATTGTCTGTTTGCATATTTTGCCCATTTTTCTACTGATTGTTTTAACTTAAATTATAGGAATATTTTAGATACCTGCAACTTTTTTCTAGCTTGATTGCATGCTAAATTTGATTATACAGCTGATAATCCACAAATTAAAATTTTATGTAGTGAAATCTTTTTTTTTTCTCCAAGAATGATCTTATATTTAAGAAATGGCTCTCCATCTATGCATCAACTAAATACATACGAACTATACCTTTGCCTCAAGCAGTTTCTGGTTTCATTTTTTGCATGAATGTTTATATATTATTAGTTTGAAAATACCTAGGTTTGTTTGTTCACTTTAATCTGCTTCCCTTTAGGTCAATAATAAGTGTATGAGTCTATACAGCATTGTAAAGTTGCTCACAAACCCATCACTTCACTTCCTAGACCTGTGTTTTGGGGAGTATGACCTATAAATTGGGAGTGTCAAAAATCCTGAGATATTTCTTGAAAAGACACATTTCTGGTCCTATCTCAAAACTGTGGAATTTGGAGTTCCACATTTGGGGCCTGGAAGTCTACATTTTAGCACATGATTTAGGGGACATTAGGTGTGTTCAACATGCCAGAGTGTCTGTGTGGTCAGGTGGTGACTGAATAGTGCTGGTGATAGAGAAAATTCTCATGGTGAGATGAAAATTCACCACCCTTTACCACCAAGAACCAAGAAACCACACAAAAATGCATGATAAATATGATTGTTAAAACATGGACTATGTCTTCCTTCCACTTGGGGTTTTATCTCAGACTCGGGTGGATTTATGTTAATTTTACTATCATTTTCTCCCATTCATTCTTACAATATTCAGATGGTGGTTTCTAGCATCACATTAATCTAATCTTGCTGGCTTACTGGAATAATAAAAAGTTCGATATTCTTTAGACAAGTTTAATCATTATTCTAGACACTAGTGAAGAATGTCATTACTGTTGAATTGACAATAAATTTAAATAGACTATAAGGCATTCCATATGCTCCCAGTGCTTTAATTAATTTGGTTTTTGTTGTCTGGGAGATGTACATTGATTTAATTCTATAAACACATAATTAATTTGACTTCTTCAAGCATAGGATGATGAAAAGGTAAAAAGGATTGATATACTAACTTTTCACTTCTTTCCAATCACACCATCACGACTTTGTCTCAAGACCCAGTTAACCGATGCCTACATTATAGCAGCAGGCTCTGAACTGGCCTTTCACAAAGCATCTATTCACCAGTGTTTCCAGAACAATAACTCTGTCTAACTATGTCACTGTATAATATCCTTAACCTGGAGTCCACAGCATTCAGACTGTGGTCCCCACCCCTCACCATGACACAAAAGAAGCTCCACAATCTGATTCATACCTGCTTCTCCAGCCTCTTTCCTAAACAGTCTTCTCTTGTATTTTGAGATCCCATACCTTGTACTTTCCTGCATAATCTATGCTTTCTCTCATATTCAGTATTTTGAAAATGCTGCTCTCATTGCCTAGAATGTCCTGCTTTACATATTCCTAGGTAAGCCCAGCCTCCCAATACATATACATCCTACCCTCACTAAACCCTAATCAAACTTCAGGATTCACCCTGATAATGCCTCCTCCAGGCAGACCTCTTTGGTGGCTAAGTCTCATTCTCCTTGGTTACCACAGCAACTTGTTCACCTATTTTATGCCGATGTGTTCCCCTCAATACATTTTTTTTTAGCATTTATTTTGCCTTTATTATAAACTTTCACAGTTCACTAACTTTTATTTTTATTTTTTCATTTATTTTTATTAGTTGGAGGCTAATTACTTCACAACATTGCAGTGGGTTTTGTCATACATTGACATGAATCAGCCATGGAGTTACATGTATTCCCCATCCTGATCCCACCTCCCACCTCCCTCTCCACCCAATCCCTCTGGGTCTTCCCAGTGCACCAGGCCCGAGCACTTGTCTCACGCATCCCACCTGGGCTGGTGATCTGTTTCACTATAGATAATATACATGCTGTTCTCTTGAAACATCCCACCCTCGCCTTCTCCCACAGAGTCCAAAAGTCTGTTCTGTACATCTGTGTCTCTTTTTCTGTTTTGCACATAGGGTTATCATTACCATCTTTCTAAATTCCATATATATGTGTTAGTATGCTGTAATGTTCTTTATCTTTCTGGCTTACTTCACTCTGTATAATGCGCTCCAGTTTCATCCATCTCATTAGGACTGATTCAAATGAATTCTTTTTAACAGCTGAGTAATATTCCATGGTGTATATGTACCACAGCTTCTTTATCCATTCGTCTGCTGATGGGCATCTAGGTTGCTTCCTTGTCCTGGCTATTATAAACAGTGCTGCAATGAACATTGGGGTGCACGTGTCTCTTTCAGATCTGGTTTCCTCAGTGTGTATGCCCAGAAGTGGGATTGCTGGGTCATATGGCAGTTCTATTTCCAGTTTTTTAAGAAATCTCCACACTGTTCTCCATAGCGGCTGTACTAGTTTGCATTCCCACCAACAGTGTAAGAGGGTTCCCTTTTCTCCACACCCTCTCCAGCATTTATTGCTTGTAGACTTTTGGATAGCAGCCATTCTGACTGGCGTGTAATGGTCCCTCATTGTGGTTTTGATTTGCATTTCTCTGATAATGAGTGATGTTGAGCATCTTTTCATGTGTTTGTTAGCCATCTGTATGTCTTCTTTGGAGAAATGTCTGTTTAGTTATTTGGCCCATTTTTTGATTGGGTCATTTATTTTTCTGGAATTGAGCTGCAGGAGTTGCTTGTATATTTTTGAGATTAATCCTTTGTCTGTTTCTTCATTTGCTATTATTTTCTCCCAATTTGAGGGCTGTCTTTTCACCTTACTTATAGTTTCCTTTGTTGTGCAAAAACTTTTAAGTTTCATTAGGTCCCATTTGTTTATTTTTGCTTTTATTTCCAATATTCTGGGAGGTGGGTCATAGAGGATCTTGCTGTGATTTATGTCAGAGAGTGTTTTGCCTATGTTCTCCTCTAGGAGTTTTATAGTTTCTGATCTTACATTTAGATCTTTAATCCATTTTGAGTTTATTTTTGTGTATGGTGTTAGAAGGTGTTCTAGTTTCATTCTTTTACAAGTGGTTGACCAGTTTTCCCAGCACCACTTGTTAAAGAGGTTGTCTTTTTTCCATTGTATATCCTTGCCTCCTTTGTCAAAGATAAGGTGTCCATAGGTTCATGGATTTATCTCTGGGCTTTCTATTCTGTTCCATTGATTTATGTTTCTGTCTTTGTGCCAGTACCATACTGTCTTGATGACTGTGGCTTTGTAGTAGAGTCTGAAGTCAGGCAGGTTGATTCCTCCAGTTCTATTCTTCTTTCTCAAGATTACTTTGGCTATTAGAGGTTTTTTGTATTTCCATACAAATTGTGAAATTATTTGTTCTAGTTCTGTGAAAAATACGTTGGTAGCTTGATAGGGATTGCATTGAATCTATAGATTGCTTTGGGTAGTATAGCCATTTTGACAATATTGATTCTTCCAATCCATGAACACGGTATGTTTCTCCATCTGTTTGTGTCCTCTTTGATTTCTTTCATCAGTGTTTTATAGTTTTCTATGTATAGGTCTTTTGTTTCTTTAGGTAGATATACTCCTAAGTATTTTATTCTTTTTGTTGCAATGGTGAATGGTATTGTTTCCTTAATTTCTCTTTCTGTTTTCTCATTGTTAGTGTATAGGAATGCAAGGGATTTCTCTGTGTTAATTTTATATCCTGAAACTTTACTATATTCTTTGATTAGCTCTAGTAATTTTCTGGTAGAGTCTTTAGGGTTTTCTATGTAGAGGATCATGTCATCTGCAAACAGCGAGAGTTTCATTTATTCTTTTCCTATCTGGATTCCTTTTACTTCTTTTTCTGCTCTGATTGCTGTGGCCAAAACTTCCAAAACTATGTTGAATAGTAGTGGTGAGAGTGGGCACCCTTGTCTTGTTCCTGATTTCAGGGGAAATGCTTTCAATTTTTCACCATTGCCCCTCAATACATTTAAACTCATTAAGGCTGAGTTGATTTCATACTTATCCTAGCATTTCTGAAGAATTCAGTACTGAGCACATAATTGGCACTCAAGATGTTAAAGATATTGTTTCATACATAAAATCATATGAATAAATAATAATTACTGAGTAAATACATCAAATCTTTATATAAAGGGAATTCCTCACAGAAATTTTATGAACATGCAGATTTCTTTGAAGATTATAATATAACTTATTGAAAGTTATCCTGTTTTTCCCTCAGTGCAAAATCAAATAATGGCCTTTCTTTTCTGGTCATTACAAAGTAGCTTGTATTCATTTAACCTTCCCGCCTACTCTAGATAAAATGCACAGTGTTGCCATTTTTAAACCCTGGCATACAAAGAAGGAAGCCTGAGCACAAGGATCAAGTTTCAAAGAGAAACAAAAATCTTATAAAATTACCCACACTTTCTATTGCTTTTTTTTTTTCTCACCTCAAGTGTCTTAGACAAATTGCCTTACATGGGATAGAAACCAGCCTAAAACCATCATCCAGGTTTTAGTTGAGACCAGTTGACAGTAGTATAAACTCACCTGGGGAGAGAGAAGTTTTATTTTGGGGTTTGTCCAACAGATGGATTGATGACGTTAGTGGTAAAGAACCCACCTGCTGAAGCAGGAGTCATAAGAGATACGAGTTCGATCTCTGCCCTGAGTCGGGAAGATCCCTTGGAGAAGGGCATGGCAATCCACTCCAGTATTCTTGCCTGGAGAATCACATGGACAGAGGAGCCTGGAGGGCTACAGTTCATAGGGTCTCCAAGAGTTGGACATGACTGAAACGACTTAATATGCATGCAATAGTTTGAGGGAGAGGGAAGAGAAACACACATAGTGAAGCTCAGGTTGATCTAGGAACACTGATGAATTCAAATCTAGCTATGTACAGAGTAAAACTCCCTTAAAAGATGGCAACAATTAAAGCAGCATCTGGGGGTATAAAGAGAAGAAAAAAGATAGCCACATTCTCTTAGTGCTGAGGAACACACCTCGGAGTTCAAGCAATATCTCAGTAGTGAGGCTTTGGTAAATGCTCCAGGCAGGCAACTGAAGCCCTGAATGGCCTACATTCCAAGGAGAAAGCTATAGCACTGGGGAAGAGTCCTGAAGAAAAGCTCCAGCCATGGCAAACCCTAAAACTGAACCTCTGCTGAGTCAATGGAATCTGCATGCTGTTTGTTTGCAACAAAAACAAAGTTTATTTTAGAAAAATAAAGACACCATTCAGTGCCTGTATCATTTTTCACATACAGTATTTAAAACTAAAAATTAATTACCAGACCTACCAAAGACAAGATTGAAAACTGAAAACAAAAGACTTTAAAATACTATAATCAATCTATTAAAAAAGAAAAATGTCACTAGGGAGCTCAAATCTATCACAAAGAGTCAAATGGAAATTATAGAACTGAAAACTGGGTGACTACAATGCAGACCATAAACATTAGTCAGAATAATTATCCAGATTGAAGCAAACAAAGGAGAAAATAAATACACAATGCAATAAAAGAGTGTAATAGACTCATGGAGCCAGATGAGTCAAGCTGCTAAGAGAAAAAAATATTTTCATGACATTGGAATAGGTAAAATATTTTAAATAGAACACAAAAACACAAAAAGCACTAACAAGATCACTATTCTAAAGTTAGATTTTATTAAAATTAAAACATTTTTAGTTAAAAGATTACATGAGAAGAAGGAAAAGGAAAACCAGAGAGCAGAACTTATTTAAAACAAAATTCTTCAACAAAAACTTTGTCCAAATTATAAGAGGATCTTTAAATCAGTCAGGAAGTGATAGTCAATCCAGTAATAATTAGGTTCAGTTCAGTTCAGTCGCCCAGTCATGTCTGACTCTTTGCGACCCCATGAACCATAGCATGCCAGGCCTCCCTGTCCATCACAAACTCCCGGAGCCCACCCAAACCCATGTCCATCGAGTCGATGATGCCATCCAGCCATCTCATCCTCTGTTGTCCTCTTTTCCTCTTGCCCTCAATCTTTCCCAGCATCAGCGTCTTTTCCAATGAGTCAGTTATTCGCATCAGGTGGCCAAAGTGTTGGAGTTTCAGCTTCTACATCACTCCTTCCAATGAACACTCAGGACGGATCTCTTTTAGGATGGACTGGTTGGATATCCTTGCAGTCCGAGGGACTCTCAAGAGTCTTCTACAATACCACAGTTCAAAAGCATCAGTTCTTCGGTGCTCAGCTTTCTTTATAGTCCAATATTGACATCCATATATGACCACTGGAGAAACCATAGCCTTGACCAGGTGGATCTTTGTTGGAAAACTGATGTCTCTGTTTTTTAATATGCTATCTAGGTTGGTCATAACTTTTCTTCCAAGGAGTAAGCATCTTTTAATTTCATGGCTTCAATCACCATCTGCAGTGATTTTGGAGCCCAGAATAATAAAGTCAGCCATTGTTTCCACTGTTTCCCCATCTATCTGCCTTGAAGTGATGGGACCAGATGCCATGATCTTAGTTTTCTGAATGTTGAACTTTAAGCCAACTTTTTCACTCTCCTCTTTCACTTTCATCAAGAGGCTCTTTAGTTCTTATTCTCTTTCTGCCATAAGGGTGGTGTCATCTGCATATCTGAGGTTATTGATATTTCTCTCAGCAGTCTTGATTCCAGGTTGTGCGTCTTCCAGCCCAGCATTTCTCATGATGTACTCTGCACATAATTAGGTAAAAGATTAAAAAAGGCAGAGGTATACCTATATGGACAAAATGCATATGAAATGTTACTTACATCTTTACTCATCAGAAAAAAGCAAAATAAAACCATGAGATATTTAACACACCTACTCACCCATCAAATAAATTAAATATAAAGACCAACAAGGAGATCTACAAAGAACTCAAACTAGTCAATCCTAAAGGAAATCAACTCTAAATATTCATTGGAAGGACTGATGTGGAAGCTGAAGCTCTAGTATTTTGGCCACGTGATGTGAGGAGCTGACTCACTGGAAAAGACCCTGATGCTGGGAAAGATTGAGGATGAGATGGTTAGATAGAATCACTGTCTTAATGTACATAAGTTTGAGTAAGCTCTGGGAGATAGTGAAAGACAGGGAAACCTGGCGTGCTGCAGTCCTTGGAGTTGCAAAGAGCTGGACACGACTTCAGTTCAGTTTAGTTCGGTCACTCAGTCGTGTCCAACTCTTTGTGACCCCATACACTGCAGCACACCAGGCTTCCCTGTCCATCACCAGCTTCCAGAACTTGCTCAAACTCATGTCCATCGAGTTGGTGATGCCATCCAATAATCTCAACCTCTGTTATCCTCTTCTCCCCTTCTCCTCCTGCCTTCAGTCTTTCCCAGAATCAGGGTCTTTTCCAATGAGTCAGTTCTTTGCATCAGGTGGCCAAAGTATTGGAGTTTCAGCTTCAGCATCAGTCCTGCCAACGAATATTTAGGACTGACTTCCCTTAGGATTGACCGTTTTGATTGCCTTGCAGTCCAAGGGACTCTCAAGAGTCTCCTCCAATACCACAGTTCAAAAGCATCAATTTGCCAGTGTTGGTCCCATCCTCATGGGAAATAGATGGGGAGACAGTGGAAACAGTGTCAGACTTCATTTTTTTGGGCTCCAAAATCACTGCAGATGGTGACTGCAACCATGAAATTAAAAGATGCTTACTCCTTGGAAGGAAAGTTATGACCGTCCTAGATAGCATATTAAAAAGCAGAGACATTACTTTGCCAACAAAGGTCCATCTGGTCAAGGCTATGGTTTTTCCAGTGGTCATGTATGGATGTGAGAGTTGGACTGTGAAGAAAGCTGAGCACCAAAAAATTGATGCTTTTGAACTGTGGTGTTGGAGAAGACTCTTGAGAGGCCCTTGGACTGCAAGGAGATTCACCCAGTGCGTACTAAAGGAGATAAGTCCTAGGTGTTCATTGGAAGGACTGATGCTGAAGCTGAAACTTCAATACTTTGGCCACCTCATGCAAAGAGTTGACTCATTGGAAAAGACCCTGATGCTGGGAGGGATTGGGGGCAGGAGGAGAAGGGATGACAGAGGATGAGATGGCTGGATGGCATCACTGACTTGATGGGTATGAGTTTGAGTAAACTCTGGGAGTTTGTGATGGACAGGGAGGCCTGGCATGCTGCGGTTCATGGGGTCACAAAGAGCTGGACACGACTGAGCGACTGAACTGAACTGAAGCTTTCTTTATAGTTCAACTCTCACATCCACACATGACTACTGGAAAAACCATAGCTTTGACTAGATGGACCTTTGTCGGCCTCATGACTGATCATCAACAACGACAACAAACAACAACAACAACAACAAATATGAAGCAAAAAGAAAACCACAAAGAAACAGGACACCCAAAGTATCAAGTGTTGGTGAGTATCTGGAGCAGTTGGAATATTTATGCATTGCTGATGGTAGAATATATTGGCACAACTGTTTCAGAATGAATCACCTCTTTGGTGTTTATTAAGCTGAACATATACTTCTTCCATAATTTAGCAATTCAAGGTGGCATAATCCTAACTGCAATGCCTGTATATGTGCAAAAAGAGCAAAGTATGAGAATGTTTGCAGTCATTTCATTTATAATAGTTCATACTGAAAACAACCAAAATGTCCATCACCATCAGATGTATAAATAAATATCATATACCTTTATGAAATGAAAAATAATAAACTTCTATTATATGCAGCAACATAATGACTTTCACAGTAATAAATCTGAGGGAGAGACCCAGGCAAGAAAAAAATATGAGATTATTTCATCCTTATGAAATGCAGAAACAAGTACAATGAACCAGTGGTGATAAAATTCAGAATATTAGGTATCTTGGGAAAGGGAGTTTTGCTAAAAATAAAATTCTAGATTTTTGTAATAGTCCATACCTTCGTCTCAGTGCTTGTTAAAACAGCCATATACATTTGGAAAATATAAAGTTACATAGCTAAGGTTTTTTTGCCTTTACGCATGATCTTATTCAGTACATCAGAAAAAATGGATGAAACATATAATGCTTTAGGGAACTTAGAGGTAATCATGTGGGCTTGGAAAGTAGGTGGCTATATATATATATATATATATACACACACACACTCACATACATATACATATATTCTTTATACCCCTGTGATGAAATACCTCTTAATCAGCCTGACACTGGTCCCAAGGATACACTATCCAGTTTCCTGGTTCTTCTCAACCTAGTGTTCTGAGAGGCTCTGCTTTGGGTTAAGAGTTAAGTGAGACCATGCTTTCTGCCATCCTGGATGGACTTGATCAAAACCACAGGTGGTTACCTAGAGGAAATGGGAACTAAAAGAATTTAAATGCTTTTACATGGTCTTACTGCAAGTGAGCAGGAAAGGTGGTATTAAAACTAAGTGTAAGAGCAGACCTTCCCCTCATCTGCTGTCCTCCCAAACTGACATTCTTGCACAAGAACAGGGCATCTATTCAACCAGGCAGACTCTTCTGTGACTCATTGTTCTGCCTTCTGAATCCATCCCCATTAGGACTCGCTTTTTTTTTTTTCCTTCTTAGTATTTTTAAATAATGGTATTTGTCTTTTATTAAATAATTTTTTTTATCAGTGAGTATTATTCACTTTTAAATTTGTCTTAAAATATTTGCTATTTTCTTTACAACCCAATAGTTTTGATGTATATGCATCTCTGATGTTATAAAAGGTGGTAATAGACTAAAGTATACAGCCACTCATTTTACAAATGAATATTCAGAATTACGTTAAATTGGTTTCACTAAAAGACACTTCTGCTTTGCAAAAAATGAAAACTAAATTGATTTAATATAATTAAGCAATAAAGAGAAGTCTCATCCTTGGCAGTTAACAGTTATTAGCTGCTAAGAAATGTCCTGCCCTCAGGCCTTAATTACCATGTGAAAAATGTGAAGCAATTGTTATGTTGTAGAGTGAAAAACCAAAAAATATCAACTTCCATTTTCTAGGAATGTGCTGTTCTTCACCTATTGATTTTCTACCAATAAGCACTGATAGTATTATGTTATTATTATATCTTTCCTTTACAAACCACTAACACTATTTTGGAAAGCATATATATTTATATGAAATGATTCCTAAAGGTTTTTGAATTAAACTTTTGAATTAAAAATTAGGTAATACAAATAGAATCATATTATGTAGTCTTACAATATTTTTCTTAATCATAAATAGTGTGTGCGTGATCAGTTGTGTCTGACTCTTTATGACCCTATGGGCTGCAGCCCGTCAGGCTCCTCTGTCCTTCGAATTTTCCAGGCAAGAATACTAGAGTGGGTTGGCATTTCCTCCTCCAAATTAAACACAGTACTCATGGAAAATATAGAAAGATCATAAAGAAAAAAAGTTACTTGAAACCCATGCCATTAGTAATTTGTTAGAAAATAGAGTTTCCTTCATCTATGTATGTGTGCATTTATTCAACATTTGAGAAATCAAAACATCTTTAACATCTTCTTTGTTAATCTTTATCTTACTGTAATGAATTTTTTCTTATATTCTGAAAGTTATTTTCAAACTTCCTGTTAATGAGTTCTGTTTCACATAGTAGAAGAACAACAAGTTAAATGCTTTCTTATCAGAGAACATTTAGGATTTATAATTTTTCCAGTGGAAATAGTTAAGAGCTCTATGCTTCAGGCATTCTATTAATAGTCATTTGTTTTTGAGGTTCATGTTTTCCACTCAGAAACTCTTTTCCACTTTTTCTTGGTTGTCTGTCATAGAGACTGTGGAAGAATCTGTTGTAGAGACTGTGTGAAGAATCCAACAAACTCACATGGTCTTCATGTTCTTTCTGAAGGAGGAGGTCAGTTATTGGCTCAAAGGAAGGAGTCACACACAGAGCTGTGTATGAAATAAGACCTGAAGAAAACTACAAAGTGTTTAACATTACTACGGGGAAGATGAAATGTCATGCCAGAGTTGAGTGTGGGCTTCCCCCAGCTGTCTACAAGGTTGAGAGCACCGCCACACCAGTCTGTAAAATCCAGGTAAACCGTTCTGCCTTCGAAGTGTGGCGTGTGTGCATTCTGGGAAGTGAGGAATTTGAATATGCAGATTTCCAGGTGGGTTTAAGTACTCAATCGGCTATTTTAGGAAAATAGCTGCAATTGCTATCCACAAGAGGGGATTCATGTCTACATTGTTCTTTGTTGCATAAAAACCAATCAAAGAAAATCCTATAAGATGATCCCACATGGATGTGGTGTGTATTGCAGACATCTGTGACCAATTAGCATCCCTAGGCTTCCTGGGCATGGAGCTGGGCCAGTTCACTGGGACATGATTATTTATCCTTCCCTCCCTAGTTCCTGCTGGTCCTCTTCTAGGGTCAGAGCCCAAGGAATGAGACAGGAGTAGCTGGCACACCAGATGCATTCATGTAGAACTTCCTACGTTTTCTACAACGTTCCAATAAATTTTGCTCTGCTTTAATATCCACTCATCTAGGGAGCTTTGGCAGGCCCACATTCAACCATGATACTGCTGCTCAACATGGGGCCACCAACATGTTCTGTGTCCCAGCTAGATTGTTTTACATGCTAAGGAGGTCATGACCCTTCACCTTGAGCCCCACCCACAAGCGATGGCTACAAGCAACCGTGGTATTGATGAGTGAGCCTGTTGGGTCTGGGCAGGTACCCGCTTAGCGAGACCAGCAGGACAAGGACATCATGCACGGAAGTGTTCCCTTCACACATCAAGACTGAGGTGGATTTTAACCCCACACTGTTGTAGTTCAGAACGTATCTGTGTGTGTTTTTCCTGCGAGTCAGACCTGCCTCCCAGGCCAGAGGGAAATGGATCCTCTGCTGTCTTTTCCTGAGAGGACAAAGAATCCTAGCCCTGGACACAGGGGAGAACTGGTCTCACATGAAGATGCCAGTCTACCTCAAGCTCACACTGATTCCATGTCTTCTTTTTTACCTGCCTCTCAGCAGCTTGAGAGCCAAGGAAAACAGCACACATTTTATGAATATGTGCATGCAACCATGAATTTACATTTTTTCTATAAATGATTAAAATGTTTAAATGTAAAAGAAGGGAAACCTATTAAATGTTTGGCATGTACTCTGTGCCAGAAACTAGACTGCATCATTACTGTATCATCAACTGCTCACAACTCCACAAGGCAGTGTTCGAACTGAGTGCAGTCACCATCGTTGTCAGTCAAGCAGTAGTCAACTATCTTCAGATTCACATGGTTCAAATTAATATTTTTTATCCTCATTTTAGAGAATAGAGACAAAGAAGCAAATTAATAGTAAAGCAAGTTCTGAACACCATCTGTTAAGCTTCCAAGTCCGTGAACTTTTTTAGCCACTGTGTACTTATGAACATTTAGAGAGCAAATATGTGCAAAGAGATTGTTTTATATTATTACATTTATTCCTCACCTTAATCCTGAAAAATAGGCACTGATATTTCAGTGTGAATTTGAAAGGAGACTATTTATTTATTTTAAAGGTTTTTCTTTATGTGGACTATTTTTTTTTAAAGTCTTTATTGAAGTTGTTACAATATTGCTACTGCTTTATGTTTTGCTTTTTTGTCCACAAGGCATGCATATGGGATCTTTAATCTTACCAGGAATCGGACTCCCACCCCCTGCCTTGGAAGGCAAAGAGTTGATTTGCAATGTTGGGTTAGTTTCAGATGTACAGCAAAGTAAATCAGTTATACATACACATATATCCACCCTTTTTAAAATTCATCTGGATAAAGGTTCTGTGCACCTTTTAATTCTAAACAACTGTCTTCTAGGAAAGGAATAAACACAGGGAAAATTTCCTCAAGTAAAAGAATAGAGATGTTTTTAACGATGGAATTTTTACAACGTGTGAAGCTGTTTTCTCACTGCCCTTTGAACTTGCTGGCTGTAAAATAGTTACTCAACTCTGGAGATCCATTCTAGATAAATCGAATGAAATTTTAAATCCTCCTTTTTGAAGTATTCTTTTCGTATTCCACTCAGCTTTAAAGGAAATTATATTCTTCGATTTTAGGTTTTAGACATAAATATACATAAATGTGAGCAATCTTCACAATTAAATTTTTAAAATCCCTTTTATTTTGTCTGTTTGATTTTTCCAAGACAGAGAATATTGTGATAATATTTAGCATTACTGATGAATTTCTACCAGCATGTTCTTGAGTTTCCCCCCAAAAGAAAATCTGCTCTAAGCATTTCTAAATAAAATTGAACTGAATATAAATGCTAATTGGAGCTTTTAAAAATTTGACCTTTCATCAATTAAATGATTGTTTAATTGTTTAATCTTTTATCCAAAACCTTACTTTGATTTTAAATAATATTGCTACTTCTGCTTTTTAAACAATCTACTTTCACATGAATTGAAATCCTTTTGCATTTGGGCCCCATCCTTTTTTTTTACATAGCTAGACTTTTGACTCAATCAGCTTTTCTTGTAGTGTTTCATTTAAAATAATTTTAATAACAGGTAAAATCTTTTAGACATTGTTTTCCCATTTTTAGCCTGATACATTGTTAATTTTGCTTTCAAAATTTAGGTTTTTGTATGTGTTATATATATAAGGGCTTTCCTGATAGCTCAGTTGGATAGCTCTTGGAGGTAGAGAGTCTGCCTGCAATGCAGAAGACCTGGTTTGATTCCTGGGTTGGGAAGATCCCCTGGAGAAGAGAAAGGCTGCCCACTCTAGTAGTCTGGCCTGGAGAATTCCATGGACTATATAGTCCATGGTGTCGCAAAGAGTCAGACAGGACTGAGCGACTTCCGCACATGTGCTTTATATATGTATACACACACACACACACACACACACACACACATATATTTTACCCTGGTAATTTGGAAGCTAGGAATATTTCTTAAAAATTCTATAATACTTCACCTTAGTCAGTATTCTTTGGTACAAGTGACATAAATGTTACTCGAATCAGCTTAAAGAAACCTGACTATTGGCTTAGTCACCAAACCAGACAATAAAGGATTCCTTGACTGTTTCTTCTCTCTGTTCCTCTCAGCACATTGGCTCCATCCTCACTGGCTTGCTTCCTCTACACGACTGGGCATGCAGCCCACTCCCAACCTCCAGTCCAGCTCCTGCTTCCCCACTGGAGGAGGGCTGTGGGCCTTTTCTCTGCTCCAGTTAAGAAGAGCACACCCATGATGAATTTTATTTGGCTCAATTAGGTCATATATCTATTTCCTGGGGGAAAAAAAACTGGGCTGAGGTGGGGAATGCTCAGAAATTTTGGTTCTAATCTTTTATAACTAAATTGCTGTTTTCATAGGGCTTCCCAGGTGGCACAGTGGTAAAGAATCTGCCTGCTAATGCAAGAGACACAAGAGACGTGGGTTTGATCACTGGGTTGGGAAGATCCGTGGAGGAGGGCATGGCTACCCATTCCAGTATTCTTATCAGGAAAACCCCATGGACTGAGGAGCCTGGCGGGCTATAGTCCATAGGGTTGCACAGAGTTGGACATGACTGAGCGACTGAACACACATATTGTTTTCATATTTTATATAATCCTATAAAGTATGTTATCATATGCATCATGCTTTATAACTGAATTCACTCTTTTTAAAGGCTTTTATGATCCCCATAGCTTCTTTATCAGAAACATTTACATTCATGACTTCATTGGTTTCTTTACTAGCTGATGGGAGTACACAGTCCATAGACTTTTAGGCAAGCACCGTTTTCTGAGTCCTCTCTAGGATTATAGAGGTTTGTAGTTAAACCATTTTCTTCAGAACTCTGTAGCTGTGGCTAACTTGTCTGTGTCATTTAACTCATAGAGTAGAAAGCCAAAACCAGCCTAAGGTGACCCTGGTATTTTTCCCAGTAGGCAAACTTCTGATTTTGTGCTGCTCTTCAGAAATATGCTCAAAAAGAGGGCTCTGGAAGGTTCTAGCAACACAGGTGCACTGTATGTGCTGTTGCTTCAGTTGTGTCCGACCCTTTGTGACCCCATGGACTGGAGCCCTTCAGGCTCCTCTGTCCATGGGATTCTCCAGGCAAGAACAGTGGAGTGGATTGTCACGCCCTCTTCCAGGGGAGCTTCCTCACCCAGGGATCGAACTCATGTCTCTAAAGTCTCCTGTATTGACAGGCAGGTTCTTTTCCACTAGTGCCACTTGGGAAGCCCCAACACCAGTACACCCTCCACTCATTGTTCAGAAACGTGGTGGTCTCCACGGACGGCAGCCTTTGCTCCGCGAGCCCTCCACATCTGTAGTGTTTACTCATCCTCACTGGATAATATGAGATCACATTTGATACAGCACGCGCACACACACACACACACACACACACACACACACACACACACACACTTAAATGGAGCTATACCATCTCCCCAGGTCTTCTCTCAGTTTGGATTGACCTATCTTGTATCAGAGAGAAAGCCTTTTACATTTCTGCCACACACTGGTGGAACTCACTGTGTTCTTTATCAGCTGGCTTGGATCATGAGACATGGAAATTTAGAAGCTAGATATCACTGCAGAGCTGACTTCTAAGTTTTGACCTGAGGAATTGTAAGACTAGATATTCTAATATGGGAAATTAACATCAGGGAGATAGTTTGAAGGGAGAGATCAAAAATGTAGTTTCTTTGTTTTAACTTTCTGGAGGAGGGGAAAATGGTAAGGAAGAAGGAACTGAAAAATAGGGAGACACAGTAGAAGTTAACTGTCATCAGCTGAACACCTTTAGGCTGACTAGATGATACACTTTTTCATATAATTCATTAAATCCTTATGAAACACATGTGAGCAAGATATTATCTCAAATTGGCAACAAGCTCAATGTGGAGATGCTTTCTAAGATATGATGATTTAACTAATTCTTTCTCTTATGTTATCATGTTCAATGCATCCTACAAGGGAACTGCACCCCTCCTCTACACATTAGTTTTAATTTCCTACAAAACATCAGAAAAGAATAATTCTCTACAATTTCTTTAATTGATGAATCTTTTCACAAGATTCTTTCAAAATGATCACATTTGCATTATTGATTTAAATTGCGTGCACTTTTTTTTAAAGAATAAGAAATGGGGATGGCTCCAGTAAGAGTCTGTCCAATAAACACAAGAAGCAATCAATGGAAAGGTCAAGGGTGTCTGTGTTTGCCTGCAAGGTCGATGATGCAGTCAGACCACTAGAGCAGCATTCAGAGTGGAGAAGTCAAGTATTTATTAACACCGAAGCAAAGATGGAGCTGATTGCACATCGGCCTATTGGGTTCTGGTAACCTCACTCCAATAAAATACAATCGATGCCATCCATCTGCAGTCTTCTATTTAATAAGTTTTTCTCACGAGGTGGTCAATTTGTCTTATTCCTTTCCCTCAGCAACTGCCAGAGCAAGGCCATTAGAAACTCATCTCTAGCTATTTATAAAAAGTAACTAGAAGCTGTCATCTTATTTTTTTTAAATAATTTTAAAATATAAAATTAATGTATGCTCAATGTAATATATCTTGAATACTCAACATATATAGAGAATTTTTGTTTTGTTCACTCATATTTCCATTACTATGAGATAACTTCTGTTATTTTGTTATTGTTCTTTCTAGTCTTTTTTTGAATTTTTTCAATTTTATAACCAAATTCAAATTGTGTGTACCATGTAATATACATGTTATATATTTCACCTAATACTGCAACATAAACATTTCCTCTATTTATTACAAATGTTTATGATATCACTTTAAATGACTGCATATGATTCCACTGCATAGACTTGCTATTGTTTTTGATTATGTACTTTTAGAAGACATTTTGATTATTCTTTCCTCCTGCCCATTATGAATAAGTTGAATTGCTGTAATTGTTCCTGACTGGTATTTGCATTTAACCTTATAAAATTATTTTGCTTAAGAAGACACAGTGGCTCTGTATACTGTCTGTAAGCTGAGAACCCTAATATGTGTTTTTTTAACCCAGACCTCTTCCCTGAGTTCCAGATTCTCATTGTCATTACTCACTTGCCATTTCCTTTTGGGATCCCCTAAGAATGCCCAATGGGAACCTCAAACAATATGTCTGAGTCAGCATCCTATGCTCCCTACTTATCCCTGTTCTTCTCTCAGTATTTCCTCTTAGTAAACGGCACCACCGTCCGTTCATCTAGCTGTTTTTCCGTCTGTAGTTCTTGGCACCATGTATTTTAATTGACTTCATTAGCTCAATACACATTTACTCACAGACTATTTTAAGTAGAAGAAATACTAGAATATGTTCTAGTTACGTATTATGATTAGAAGCCAATTATAACTAATTCAACCCACCCACCTACTTTGATGATTTGGTGGAGAACACATGACAACATAGTGTCAGACTCTGAGTCTGTACAGAATAAAAGGTGGAAGCAAGGAATGTGAGCATTGATCTTTTCCATGACTAATACCAAATCAAAATTGTTATTCTGAAGAACAGGGATTTCAAAGGAAGTTTAATGAAAAATTCATTAAATTCTGTTTTCCAGGTTGATCAAAGATGCATAGCAACATGCAGAACAATAGAAATTCATGTTTCTGAAACACTTTGTGGTAGACACTGTTGGTCTCTTACCTAACTCACATTTCTTTCTTTTCTTGCTTGTAGAGTTCTGGTTCTGTTCTGGTGTTCATTCCTCTCCCATGTGTCTCAGAGGAGGGTGAATCTACTCCCATCTCAAGAGGGAAAAATCCCAATTCTTTGGCTAGTTACTGTGAGTTTCCCTGGCATCATTTAATTTTTTTTCTTATTCTTCCCTTGTGACTTGTTGAGGGAAAAAAAAATCATTGTTCTGGGTGGTTACATGACGTGAAATATTTTGTGTGAATGTTACATTTCAATAAAATTTTAAAATTTATTATTGCATGCCATTGCTTAACCACAAAATTGGTCAAAAAGATTTTTAAACTCAGTTTAAAATGAACTGGCCCCCAAAAGTTACATGTTCATACCTAAATTCAAAAGTTGCAGGGAAGTGAAACGTGTCCCAGATGAGAAACAGCTGGAATCATTTTTTCTCCCCAGAGTCATCTCATGAAGTCTTCCAATTCCCGTTTTTTTTTTTGTTTGTTTGTTTGTTTCTCTTGCATCCAGCCATTTATTGTTTTCTGAATTTAGAGCCCTCAGTTATTTTTCTATTGTGCCAGAATGTTGTTTTAAATCTTGGGGTGTTTATCTCTTCAACAACAAAGGATATCGTAGGAAGGATAAAGTTTTGTTGTTGTTGTTGTTGTTCAGTTATTCAGTTGTGTCCGACTCTTTGTGACCCCATGAACTGCAGCACACCAGGCTCCTCTGTCCTTCACCAACTCCTGGAGTTTGCGAAAAGTCATGTCCATTGCGTTGATGATGCCATCCAACCATCTCACCCGCTGTCGCCTCCTTCTAACTGCAATCAGAATCTTATGCCATGAACATATTGTGAGGTTAGCCTCTAACTCGTTATTGGGGAAAGAGAAAGTTTATACTACGATTTTGCTCTGTAGCAACATATTAAGTGCGGATTTGAGTATCAACTGCTAACTTGTGCTTCTTCATAAAGACACAGGGTCACACTTCCCAGATAAATTTCACTGGATGAATCAATCACCACCATCTAACTGTACCTAGAACTTTGGCCAAATGTTATTCCTTATACATTGGCGACAGCTTTAAAATGCCGATTGTCATATCCTGACTCATCAAAGCAGATCCTTGGCTTCACTAAGCAGCATGCTTTTCTTTCCCTTTGGTGATCTAATTTGATTAAAATAAAGTTCCATGTCACAATCCATTTTTATTTCTGAGTCTGAGCTCCTTCTGGGGTTTCTGTAGTCTACCTCTCAACTCTCCAAGTGATATTACTCTTTTGTCAGATTTAATGATGGTGTACATATGTAGAAATTTTATTTGCACTAAAAAACAATCCCTTAATTTGAAAAATGATGTAGTTTCACAAGTTATATACATACCTTCACCATGAGTTGTTTCTTGGTTGAACTTTAGTCTTATTGTTGCACATGATTTTTTTATTTTTAATTGGAGGATAATCGCTTTACAATGTTGTGTTGGTTTCTGCCATACAACAACATGAATCACCCATAAGTAAAAGGGAAGCACCCCTTCCCCCCATATATGACTTATTGTTAAGCTGTTTCCCCCTAAAACTCTGGCATTTAGTACTGGAACATTGCATAATTTCAATGAAAATGGCTGACTGAGTGGTCATGAACTTTCTATGGTCCAGAGTTCTTGCTGTTCTTGGGCTTCCCAGGTAGTGCAGTGGTAAAGAATCCACCCGCCAGTGCAGGAGACCTGGGTTCAATCCCTGGGTCAGGAAGATCCCCTGGAGGAGGTCATAACAAACCCCCTCCAGCATCCTTCCCTGGGAAATCCCATGGACAGAGGAGCCTGGCAGGTTACAGTCCATGGGTCACAAAGAGTCAGACATGACTGCTCATGCATGCACCACCATTTTCCTGTCTATCCAAGAGGACTTCAAGTTTCCCTCACTCCAGTTTTTGAATGACCTCTCTCTGGCAGTAATAGAAAATGCATTTAACTAGAACTCAAAAGGCCAGAGTTACTATAAAGTTCTATTTCTGGATCCTCAAAGATGACTGGGGATGTAGCTGATAAAGGAGATATGTTGTGTGGTGCTTAAGCCTCTCAAATGCTCCACTAGAACCTTTGACTGGGTTCATGCACAATTTAGTGATTCACCCTCAGGAATAATTTTTAATATTTCTACATCTATTTGAAGCATTTTTCTTTAACTTATTCATTCCTTTAATAGCTGATTCTATAAAACAAAACCCATCATTAATAAATTGAAATGTACTGATCAGTCTCAGTGTACTGGAATTTGTTGAGAAACACATATTTTATGGCCAGTGGCTTAAAGGAAAATAACTAAAATTTTTAAGTGATAATCAATATAAACCTGCCAATGCAGTTTGAGACACGGGTTCAATCCCTGGATCGGGAAGACATCCTCCAGCAAGAAATGGCTACCCTCTTCAGTATTCTCACTTGGAGAATTCCATGGACAGAGGAGCCTGGCAGGCTACAGTCCATAGGATCACGAAGAGTCAGACATGACTGAGCAGACACATGTACATAATCAACATAAGACATCAGAGAGTCAAGCTCCACTTAATCCCTTAGGTCATACATATTATTCAGAATACAGGATATACTTTAGACATTGAATTCTCCCCTACAGCTTTTTTTTTTAACCAAAGAAATGCATATCAGGGTTGATGTAAATGAACACTAGTGCTTAGGTTGGTTTTCACACACTTGCTCATATTCTTTCCTTCCTGTTCTCATCAGGACTTGAGTGTTCATCTCCATCAGAAACTGATTTTCAAGGAGGAATCTCTCAGCATCCCTCAGCTGGCGGTGTGCTCACCAGCGACCTCATATACTTGCCTACAGTCAGACTGGTCCCTTAAGTTTGGGTTTGATTCCTTGGTCAGGAAGATCCCCTGGAGAAGGAAATGGCAACCCACTCCAGTATTCTTGCCTGGAGAATCACATCAACAGAGGAGTCTGGTGGGCTACAGTCCATGGGGTCGCAAGAGTTGAATACGACTTAGTGACTAAACCACCACCATTGTGAGGATTAAATGTGATAAGGATGCTTGACCTAGTGGTTGGCGTGTTGTAAGGCTGTGATGATTATTAATTACTGATTTTTAATGTTTCCTTCAACATCTCAAATCTATTTATCATCTTCCATTATACTCAGTCCTGACATAAACAACAAAAACAATCTTCAGAAACCAAGTGCAGCTCTCTCTGTTTATTTTAAATAGAGCTCAATGGCTCTATCATCCAATTTACTTTGTTTTGAAGACACTGGGAAAAACTGATACTTAAAAAATATCCTACAGTATACTTATTACCTACTTATTTTAATTAAATGCATATTTTGGTGACTGTTGTTCTGGAACACTTAGGCATTAGATTTCTCTAGATTATACCATCTATAATAAAAGCTCTAGATATTTTAATATTAACAGAAAAACTGTAGAAAGTTTTATAAACTTCAACTTTTCAATTTCATTAAATGTGTTTGGCATGTTGAAGAGGTGGATAATTTACTGTAAAATATTAAAATGTTAAGCATAATGACCTGTACAAGAAGTTGGCTGAAATGTTGGAACAGTAGCTGAGTTAATTAATTCTAGGATACACTGCAAACTTCACAGAATGCTTTAGATAGTTAAAGTAACACAAATTAGTTTGCTATGATTAATAAGGTCTTCTGCATATCAAAGGAATCAAGGCTGATTAGATTAGCATTTCCAAGGTTATCCAAATTTGATACATTTTTTATAAATCAACATTTAATAAAACTGGAAAGAAAAAGAGTTAGAAATAGGTATAATTAAGTAAAAAGCAAAGATTTATCATTTTTCTGGTCTAACCTGCACTATGAAAGCAGTACCTTGTATTTTATCATTTTCATTTCAATTACAGAAAATGCTGGTATTTTATAAATGTAGGCACAAGGTCATATTTATTTTGAATATTATATTTTTAATGAAAATTCCTGTACTGAATATCCTGAGATATGTTTGTATGCCTATGAGTACATTTTTATATTATAAGGTGATTATTAGTAGAGATCTGGGACTATATTCACCTATATAAATAGTTTGGAAAGAGGTAAATAAATAAAATTCTTTAAAAATTGAAGACAGTAGAGTAGAAATCCAAGGATAAAATCTTCAGTTGCACAAGATTATTCTTTGCGTCCCAGTAACTCTTCAGTTTCACCAAAGAGACTACTACTTGGATCTGCAGGACCCATGGGAGAAGTTCAGCCTTTGAAGTGAAGCAGGCACAGCGCTGCTCTAGGAAGATGCTGGTCTGTTCACTGTATTTTCACATAAAGTTTTACTGCAACATAGCCGTGGCTGAAGTGTATGACTGCTCTAACACACGACGGCAGCAGTAGAGCTGAGTAGTTGCGGGAGAGGCTTGCCTGTGACCTGCAAAGCCTACAGTATTTATTAACGGCCAGGAAACAGGAAACGTTTTTTGCTTTATTTTTTTATTTTATTTTTTGGGGCTCCAAAATCACTGCAGATGGTGACTGCAACCATGAAATTAAAAGATGCTTGCTCCTTGGAAGAAAAGTTATGACCAACCTAGACAGCAGAGGCGTTACTTTGCTGACAAAGGTCTGTATAGTCAAAGCTATGGTTTTTCCAGCAGTCACGTATGGATGTGAGAGTTGGACCATAAAGATGAGCGCCAAAGAATCGATGCTTTTGAGCTGTGGTGTTGGAGATGACTCTTGAGAGTCCCTTGGGCTGCACAGAAATCCAACCAGTCCATCCAAAGGAAATCAGTTCTGAATATTTATTGGAAGGACTGATGTTGAAGCTGAAACTCCAATACTTTGGCTACCTGATGTGAAGGACTGACTCATTGGAAAAGACCCCCATGCTGGAAAATATTGAAGGTGGGAGGAGAAGGGGTTGACAGAAGATGAGATGGTTGGATGGCATCACTGACTTGATGGACGTAAGTTTGAGTAAACTCTGGGAGTTGGTGATGGACAGGGAGGCCTGGTGTGCTGCAGTCCATGGGTTTACAAAGTGTAGGACATGACTGAGCAACTGAATTGAACTGAACTGAACAGGAAAAGTCAGTCTGCTCTTGCTTGCACTCACTTGACTGCTAGCTGGCTGTTATCGGATAGAACAGGGACTTCCAGCCAGCCATGCCTGTGCTCACCCCGGTCTGTCTGCTGGCATCCTGCTCTTGTTCTTCTTGGTAGTCTAGTCACTTTGTCACATGCAGTGGGGATATCTGATGAGAGAGCTATAGCCTTCCTAGCCCAGGGGATCCTTCCCTCCCTGGGGCTACAGTTAGTTGCATCTTGACCTGTCTTCTTAGCCTAATGTGACATTGTGTTTATGTCTGTCTCTCTTATTCTTCCTCTAGAGAAGGTTGGTATTATTCATGGTTTTATCTCCTAGAAACAAAAAATGATGAAATTTTGTCTATCGTTAGCACAAAGCCTGGAAAACAGAAAGTGCTCAGAAGATTTTTGGTTATAGGAAGGGAGGGAGGAAGACAGACAGAAGCCCAAGATTTGAAGTATATAATTGAAGCACTTCATTGACACACACTAGAGGACATTGTTCTGGGAAAGTGAACCAGACGCCCATTCCTAGACCAACGCTGCTCAAGTTGGGGTGCACACAATTATATGCTAAGGGAAATATTAAGAAATTTTATGTGTGAGAGAGATAGACAGGGGTTTCACAGGGGGCACAGTTGGTGAAGAATCTGCCTGCCAACGCGGGAGGTGCAAGAGATGCTGCTTCAGTCTCTGGGTTGGGAAGATCCCCTGGAGGAAGAAATGGCCACTCACTCCAGTATTCTTGCCTGGTAAATCTCATGAGGACAGATGAAACTGGCGGGCTACATGGGGTCTCAAAGAGTCAGACATGACTGAGCACACACACATAAGAAAGACATAGATTACCTATAGGATATAATATATATTAAAATGTAACTCTAATATATGCTGTTATATGTGTATATATATGTATACATGTGCATATTAATATGTATTAATAAATGTACACAAAATGCTTCAAAACTTTTAAAATCAATATGTAGACAAAGTCAAAGAACTTATCACTATTATTGACTAAACTTCCAGAATACAGGAATCAACCTTAATATGTTGCCATATTTAATTATTACTACAATTTTATTTTTAAATATTGAGATAGTCTTACATTACAAGATTGATTGGAACAATTATTTTTACAGGATCAGATTTTGGGTTTCTCCTACCACCACAGTGCTGCCAACTTCCTATACTTAACAAACTTCCACTTTTAACTGAATTTGGATCATAGAGCAAATGTGCATGTGTGTGTGCTAAGTCACTTAAGTTGCGTCTGACTCTTTGTGACCCCATGGACTGCAGCCCACCAGGTTCCTCTGTCCATGGGATTCTTGAGGCAAGATTACTGGAGTGGGTTGCCATTCACTACTCCAGGGGATCTTCTCTGACCCAGGGATCAAATGTGGATCTCCTATATTACAGGCAGATTCCTTGAGTGAATGTGCCCATGTCTGCTCACGTGTTCACAGACTGAGATACGATCTGGTTGCTTCCAGTTCTTGGAGATTAACAATGAAGCTGCTATAAATATTGACATACAGACTTTTGTGCAAACATTCTTCTCTCATCTATGATTTGTCTTTTCTATTTCTGAATAATTCTTTCAAAGAATACATTTTAAAAATTCTTGATCATTTTCTGAATTGTACTTCTGGTATTGTACCTCAGGACACTGCCTAAGGGTGACACGAATCTATTTTCTTGTTTCTTGTATATATTTTATACACATTTTTATAGTTTTATATTTTATATTTAGGTTTATAATGTACTTTGAGATGATTTTTGTCCTCTAGATTGCCTTCACGCCTTTGTAAGATATCAGTTAAAGATGGGCATAAATCTATTTCTGGACTCTATTCTGCTTTGTTGACCTTTACGTAGGACTCAATCTGTCCCTATTAGTTTTTAAGATAAAGGAAGGTATCTTGAGTCAAAGATGCAGGTGGCCTCTTGAAGCTGGAAAAGTTAGGGGAGCCTCTCCTGATGCCCCCAGACCGAATGCAGTCCCTCTGGCACCACTATTTTAGCCCAAGAAGACCATATCAGGCTTCTTACCTACAGTCTCAGGATTGCACGTTCATGCTGTTTTCAGTGCCTGAATTTGTGGGTTCTCATTTGTCACGGTAGCAAGAGAAAACCGATAGCGTGGTGAGTCACATGGTTTGAAAACAAGCCTTGTTATCAAGACTTGAATCTAAGGATGACTCCACTTGCTTCTGATGTATTATCATTTTTACATATGGAAGGATTTGATTTGCTGGGGATTTTTGTTTGTTTCATATCTGTTCATGATGGATATCAGATGGTAATTTTGTTTTCCTGTGAAGCCTTCATGTGGTTCTGGCATTTGAATAGTAGTGGAACCAAAAGCTGTGTGAGACATTTACAGAGAAAATGATAAAACTCAAAATAATCGAGACAAAGATGTTTACCAAAATTATACATAGGTTTATAGTAAGCATTCTGGAGTAGGAAATAGCAATGAGCTCCAGTATTCTTGCTTGGAAAATTCCATGGACAGAGGAGCCTGGTGACAGCTTCCAAAGGGTCCCAGAGAGTCGAACACACCTGAGTGGCTGAGTGCACGCATACATACACACACATGCACACACACACACAGACACACATACACACACATAGACACACACACACTTGCACACACACACACGCACACACACACACAGACACAGACACAGACACACACACGTGCACACACACACACTAATCATAATCAAAATATGAGCATATTATTTTTTATACTCAAAAATAGCATTTTAATAGTTATATGGGAGGTCAAAGTATTGATATAAAGACTTCCCAAGTTGATTTTGGAGTGAAAGAGACAGCTTACTTTAATTCTATTGATGAGAAATATACACTGATAAACATGTCTAGAAATTCCAAATCTAGAAATTCAGCATATCCAAAAAAATCTTAGTGAACAAATATCCCCAATGCACACATATACCAATGCATACATTCCTTACATATTTTTAAGACAATTATATATAGGCATGCACATACATAAATACCCTTTCCTAGCAGACATTAAATAAATCAGTAGCATTCCTATAAAAATATCGCCAGCTATATTGACTAAGAATAATATCTGTGATACATTTTGTACAAAATAAGAGGATGAAAATGTTGTTAACATGTACATTAGGATACAGAAGTGATTTTTTTTTTCCCTATCGATATTCTTCTGGGGGACAGCTTCAAGTAGTTTGAGAAAAAATGATTTAGAGTGGTTTGGAATTACCGGGTGTATGCTCATGTGTGTGACGCTTGCCTTCTAAAGAACATGCATTATTAACTCACAGGCATTTAGTTCATCACCATGTGCTTGGACATCTAAATTATGGGGTATCAGCTAAGGAAGAAAACTGTTTTGCATAACAAAATGGTGAGACATCTGAGGAATATCTGGGAAGAAGAGGCTGGCTGCTAATGAAGAAAGGGCAGAGAAGAAAATGTAGGTAGCTGTACGATTTAGGCTGATATTGTACTTGGAGAAGATAAATTGTAATGGAGATTTTTATGTTTTTTATTGTACGATGTGCCATCTAAACAATCTCATTCATCTCCCCAGTGAAATCTGCAATAAGCTCTCACTGCTCATACTTTTGCTGTGAAGAGTTTATGTTGGAGGAGCTTGAAAGGAAGCTAGCTATGTGCTGAATTATGCATTCGGGTAAGAGAGAGCAACTGAAACTCCAAAGGAGAGGAAAGGAGACAGTGGGCATGTTTATCACCTGTATGGGGGAAAACATCAACAGAGAGAAAGGTGTAGCCCAGCTCTTTGTATGACACACGAAAATGTTAAGGGACTTGGGTTTGCAAGTAATTTCTGTTTCTTCTTTTCACATTTGCTTACAATCTGATTTTTAATAAAAAACAGGTGCTTATAGTCATAAACTGTGCTATTTCCACTAGGAAGTTTGTGCTAATTTGGTGGCTATTTTCTAACTCATTTAGATCTTAGTCAGCACTGATTGGGCATGAATAACATGGCAGGCCTTCTGTATTTCTTGACTTAAAAAATGTTTACCTTTCTTAAAGACTCCCAGCAGCCTGGCCAAGATTTTTTACCACTGACTTCAGGCGCATCCGGCTGTCCTCACTCAGCCCTCTGCCCTTCCTTCTCTGCTTGCACAGGGGTCAGCCCCACAGCTCAACGTGAAGGTTCCCCGTCTTCTTCTGGTCCCTCCCCATGGGCTTTAGAGAAGTTTGCCCCACTGAAGTGCTGGTCCATCTATGCAATCCCATCACAGTTTCTGCATCTCACAGGTCTTGAATCATGAGTGTGATGACATGGACAGCAGCTTACACAAGTCTGAGCTTCTCCACACAACTTGGCTGGCATCGCTGGGGGTGTTTGTTAAGTCATGAAGTATCATTCAGTAATTCAATTCTGGCATATACTCAGGCCAGGGGCATGACATATAAATACTTAATTGAGAAGCATCTTGGTGTCACCAGAAGTGACCTGGCACTCAGAGGATGTGCCCTTACACCTCTCTTTTGGCTGTTTGCTGCTCTGCTCCATGCACGGCACCCTTAGTTAGTGCAAAAACTCTCCCAGAACCTCAGGATTAGTTGCTTTGGAATATAATTTCCTACATCTTTGAGTTGATTCACTAGATCTCCCATTAAACTTGGGAGTAAAGTGACCAAATATATTAACCAAACAACTTATAAGTGCTTCTATAATTTGATAAATCTCTGCCTGTGATTTTTTAAAATAAAATAAAGGAAAAACAGATATTTTATGTAAGTAGTTCTAACAGTGAATGCCAGTCTCAAAAAATAATTATTTCTAAGAAATACTTGGAGAAAGAGGTTACAATATTCATAATAGGGGTTAAAATATTGATAAAAGCTATCCTTGGGTGGTAAGTCAGTTTATAATTTTTAACAACATTCTATACATTTTCTATATTTGGCATATATATCAGAGAATATCAGTTATTTAAACAGAACATTTATTATAAAGCATTGATGGTGAAAGTGAAAGTCACTCAGTCATGTCCAACTCTTTGCGATCCCATGGACTATACAATCCATGGAATTCTCCAGGCCAGAATACTGGAGTGGGTAGCCTTTCCCTTCTCCAGGGTATCTTCCCAACCCAGGGACTGAACCCAGGTCTCCCGCTTTACAGGCGGATTCTTCACCAGCTGAGCCACCAGGGAAGCCCTACTGTAAAGCATTGTTCACTTCTTATTTCAGAATGGGAATGGAAAAAAAAGGCACTAACACATCACAGAATGGCAACCAGAGGAGCAGGGAATACCCCTAGAACTTAGGGAACCAAGGAAGGAGATGGTAATGATTAAAATGATGATGCTGAGAGAGATCCCTGAGGGTCTGAGAGCAGAGTTCTGAGGAGGACAAGCTGGGCACTTCGTTTTAAGACTCCTGGACCCACAAGGCAGTAACCCTGACTTCTGATCATGGAGTCATTGCTGGGACGTCCTCTGGGTGCCCAGGAACAGGGGAGGGGACATTGCTTACCCCTCCCCCATTGTGCCATCTCCCTCTGGGGGCTCCCTCTTGACTGCACCAAGGATGTGCGGTCCAAGAAGCCCCAAGAAGAAGTGTGGACATCTGAGCCCAACCCCAAATCACTAAGTAGAGAAGCATCAGGATGAGGACAAAAGCATAGTACTTGGTCCAGTAGGTATCATTTCAACTGAAAAAAAAAAACAAAGAAGCCGCACACAAGCTTTATTAAACACAACAGACCATCTAATGCATGGATGAGAGTTCAAGTATAAGATCACGGGCAGAAGTTTCAAGGTTAGTTGGCAACTTACAAGGCTAATTGGAATAAGCAAAATGTGAAGTGAAATCTCTTCCTACAATGCCTGGCTTGTGAAAACAGCAACAGCAAGTCAGCAGAAATTTGCCGCATGACTCAGTGAACTCAAACCAGGGCTCTGTGACACCTTGGAGGGGTGGGATGGGATGGGAAGAGAGAGGGAGGCTCAAGAGGGAAGGGACGTATGTATACCTGTGATTGATCCATGTTGATGTATGGCAGAAACCAACACAATATTGTAATTATCCTTCAACTGAAAACAAAGAAAGAAAAACAACAAGAAAAAACACCCAATCAACCTTGGTGAAACAGGAAATCTTGGGAAATCATTGTAAGATATAAATTTTGAGGGCTTGACATCTAGAAGTTGAGAGGGGAAAAGTAGATTTTGGTAACAGCTTTTACCTTTCCAGGGCTCAGTTACTTTCTATTTAAGACAGAAGTGGTTTGATCATTGGGTGAATATGTTCATGAGTTGACCTTTGTATAGATGAAGAAGGGCTTCCCAGGTAGCTCAGTGGTAAAGAATCTGCCTGCCAATGCAGGAGACAGAGGAAACTCGGATTCAACTCCTGGATTGGGAAGATCCCCTAGAAGAGGAAATGGCAACCCACTCCAGGATTCTTGCCTGGAAAATTCCATGGACAGAGGACCCTGGTGGGCTATAGTCCATGGGGTCACAGAGAGTCAGGTGGGACTGAGTGACTGAGGACAAGAATGGATGAAGGCATACAAAATGATCACGAACACTGATTTGAACAGCTGTATCCCCTAGGGTCCAGGCAGGAGTGAGAGTCACTCCAGATCATCAAAGCACACAGACTTTGTTGCAGGGACCCTGTAGGGTCAGGTGATTGAAGAGAGGAGCAAGTGTGGGATCTGAGACCAGAGAGCAGTTCCTGTAAGAAGCTGTTCCCGTCCCTGGGGATGACACAATGTTACCTGGACCCGCAGCACTACAGCCCAAAGGAGCAAGAAAGAAGCACAGCAATTGTCCCCCAGCCCTGGCGGGTCTCCCAGCCCTTCTGTGTGCTGATCTGACCAGTGGCTGATTATTACGGCATCCTGGGCAGTTTGAAGCAGTACCTTTCTGCATAAAGCAAAAGACGAGAGTGCATTGGAAATTAACTTAGAGCGAGTATCATCAGCAAAACGGTTTTCTAGCCAGTCAGGACTATAGCTGGACTTGTGAATGAGTAGATCTCCCCAAGGGCTTCCCTGGTGGCTCAGTTGGTAAAGAGTCTGCCTGCAATGCGGGAGACCCTGGTTCAATCCCTGGGTTGGGAAGATCCCCTGGAGAAGGAAATGGCAACCCACTCCAGTATTCTTGCCTGGAGAATCCCATGGGCAGAGGAGCTTGGAGAGCTACAGTCCTCGGGGTCACAAAGAGTCGGACACAACTGAGTGACTATCACTTCACTTCACTTCAGATCTCCCTATATAGGTGTGACTCGTGTGCAGATAAGGACTGCTGCGATGGCTAAGAGATTTTATGCTTTCCTGATAATAGCTAGAACCTGTCAGAATTTCTAAAAGTTCTCTCTCTATATTCATGTGAATATACATACCTATACATATACCTATATATATAGATATACACACACACATACATACATACATACATATTTATTTCTATTTGGGCTTCCCAGATGGCTAAGTAGTAAAGAATCAATCCCTGGGTCAGGAAGATCCCCTGGAGGAGGAAATGGCAACCCACTCCAGTATTCTTCTCTGTAAAATCCCATGGACAGGGAAGACTGGTGGGCTATAATCTATGGGGTTGAAAAGATTCTGACACAACTGAAACTTATATATATATATTTAAAGAGGAATGTCATATTGTATAGCCTATTATAAAATGATCTATTCACTTGTATTCAGTTGCAAAGTACTCACTGTAAATTTTATACATCATCTGTGAAAACAAACTGCCCCTTCCCGCAAGGGGGTCTTAAAATAAGATCTTTGGTGAAGCTGCCAACAATGAGATGTTTAATTGACAGACAATAAATAGGACACACTGTGGCAAACACAAGCAAAGAGGAAAAAAAGAAACAAAAGGCTAATACAAATATTTTGCTTGCACCTTGTACTGAACATTATTTTTAAGAGATATTTACTATAGTTAGATAGGTTCAGTTTGAGAACCTCTTTTTAAGATGTTTATTTAGCAGTTGTAGTCGTGATAGTCCTTAATGTCATTTATTAAATATTTCCACAGCTTTGTCTTACAGGAACAGGTGAGGATGGCCACTTCCTTGTGCTTTACTTTCTCCAGTAAAATGTGAACAGTAGTGACTTGTTCTTAACTGATGGGACATGGAGAACCAAGACACAGGTCAGCTCATTCTTCCCTGCTGGTGTCGGTTGTCCAGACTGGGCCCCTGTATCAGTTCAGATCCTTAAAGGGAATAATGTGGACCAGAGCCCCCAGAGAATCAAGATAGACATGTTTTAAGCCACACTGATTTGAGTTTATCTTAATAAGCTCAGGATTTCCCAGGTGGCTCAGTGGTAAAGAATCCGCCTCCTTACGCAAGAGACTCAGGTTCAATTTCTGGGTCTGGAAGACCCCCTAGAGGAGGAAATGGCAACCCACGCCAGTTATTCTTACCTGGGACATCCCATGGACAGAGGAGCCATGTGGTCACAAAGAGTCGGACAGGGCTGAGCGATGGACACGCTCACATAATAAGGTATAACTCAGCCTGTGCTGTCTAGTATGGTGACTGCTCAAAACAAAAGCAATTTATGCTCAGAAAAGCTGGAATCCATGGAGGTTACATTTTACAATGATATTGGACCTTAAGCCAAGGTCTGAATAACAGTGGCTTCATTGAGAAAATTGCCTTGCCTTCACCTCCAATCCTTCCTTTTGCTACACAGTGTTTTATAGAATAAAAAGCTGAGGAATGAATGGGGGTTTATTCATAAAGGAAGTTTCTTGTGTCTGCAGAGCTCTGCTGGTCCTTGGGCCGCTGGGAGTACTCTGCAGTCCTTACGCTGAACTCCTTACACTGCTCCATCACCAAACAGGTAAGTAACAGGCAGATGCTGGATTTGGTAAACATTAAGCATCAGGGTGGGGCTTCCCAGGTGGCTCAGTGGTAAAGAATCCACCTGCCAATGAAGGAGACGTGGGTTTGATCCCTGGATCAGGAATACCCTTGAGGAGAGGGCAACCCGCTCTAGTATTTTTGCCTGGGAAATCCCAAGGACAGAGGAGCCTAAAGGGCTAAAGTCCATGGGGTCGCAAAGAGTCAGACAGGACTAAAGCAACTAAACAACAACAACAAAGTGTTAGGTAGAGAAGGAAGTTTTTGACTCTTCCTGAAGAAAATACCAGGTGAAACTTTTTTTTTTTTCAGGTGAAACTTTTAAAGTTAAGTTTGAAGACTTTGAAATTTCCCTCATTTGGGGTTGCTAAACAACTGAGATAATATTCTCTGGTGAGAAAGTAGGAGAAAAATATAAAGTGCACCTTTCTGAACGAAGGACGGTAAGAAATGAAAATTATTTACTAATATTCTTTCATCCTATTCCTGTTGATGATGGAATTCCTAAGTTGTGCCTGGAGCCAGCTACTCAGGCAAACAGTCTCATTTTCCAAATGGAGACCAGGTCCTGCCATCTGATTAAGTGTTGGTCAATGGGCTGCAAAAGAAATAGTGTGTACTTACAACCTTAAAGCCATAAACATAGACTCCATGCCTTTTTCTCCTTTCTTGCCGGTTTAAATGCAAAATAAAGAAACCAAACATGATGGGAGTTAAGCTGTAATATCCAGCTAAGATCCAAATATGGAGCAAAAGAAACTTCTATGTATTTTGTGCTCAGTCACTAAGTCTTGTTAGACTCTCTGTGACCCATGGATTGTAACCCGCCAGGCTCCTCTGTCCATGGGACTCTCCAGGCAAGAATACTGGAGTGGGTTGCCATTTCCTTCTCCATCTGTATAATATATTGTTGTTCTGTCACTAAGTCATGTCCTACTCTTTGTGACCCATGGACTGCAGCATGCCAGGCTTCCCTGTCCTTCACGCTCTCCTGGAGTTTGCTCAGATTCATGTCCATTGAGTCAGTAATGCTATCTAACCATCTAATCCTCTGTCATCCCCTTCTCCTTCTGCCTTCAATCTTTCCCAGCATCAGGGTCTTTTCCAATGAGTCAGCTGTTTGTACCAGGTGGTCAAAGCACTGGAGCTTCAACTTTAGCATCAGTCCTTCCAGTGAATATTTAGGCTTGATTTCCTTTAGGACTGACTGGTTTGATCTCCTTGCTGTCTAGGGGACTCTCAAGAGTCTTCTCCAGCATCAAAATTTGAAGGCATCATATCGACGTAATTTGGTGCCTCTCTTTAAAATAGCAACTTAGTTTGTGTGTTTATTAGACTAATTACACCACACACTATAGGAAGACCAGTTCATGCATGTTCTCCTGTGGTCACTGTTGATTTTATTGTTATTATCACTAAGTTTCAGGCCCAGAGGGCTGAGTTGATCATTCTTCTCACTTCATGGCACTTTATCATCATTGATCTGCTAATTTTATTTACTACCTTGCTATTTGTGTTGTCTAGGGCTATTTATTTCGCTTCTCTGTGCTTTAGTATTCTCATTTGTAATAAAATGAAGATAATAATAGTTTCAATCTCTTACTGTTGTACTGAGGATTAAAAAAGTTAATTTGTGCAAAGCCCACATCCAGCATGTACTGTAGTAATTGCTAAATATAATTTTTATTAGTTATATTATTTCTTTGTATTCTCATCTCCAATTCTATTTCCTTGACTCCCACAGGCAATCTTTCTAATATGTGAATGCATCTCCTTTTGTTCACATCTATCCTTGCAAACTCTAGTTTATATGCATTATTTGTAATATATGCCACTGTGGTGTGCATATCAGCAGTGAGGTTGTAAGATCCACTCACGTTACTCTGAGTATGTCTGGCCTGTTTTTCTGAGCTGTTGCTCGGGGCTCCGTGGTGCAACCCCATCACATATCTCTACCCACTCCTGCAGGGCAGATGCTAAGACAGCCCCTGATACTTCACCGCCACAAGCAAGAGTGTGATGAACATCTCTGCAAAAGTCCACTTTGGATCTGTTTGAGAGTTTAGCTAAACAGATGACCTTGGAAAGTGCTATTCAACATTAAGCTATGCTTTTTTTGTTTTGTTTTGTTTTGTTAATAAGTTGACCTGGTATCACAAGACGACTTGTCAGAATGCCTCCAGATCTGTCGTCCCACCAGGGCATGGTTGTTCCACATCCACCCTTGTGCTGCACACACTCTATGTGATCCTGCTCTCGAATTACTGACCCTCTAGGCTACTTCTACTTAGAAAGGAGAAGCCTCAGAACATCACTCCTGAGCACACAATGAGGGAAAGCCAGATTATCTACAAAATCCCAGTGGTTTTTTGAACGCTTGAGAGAACCGAAATCATGGAGCCAGAAAGGCATTCCCAGGAGTGCCAAGGTTTCTGCAGAGACACTGGACAATGAGGGTTTTTCCCCAACAAGGCTGCAAGAGAAAGCAGTGGCCAGGAGCCGAGCTGTGGGGAGACCTATGGGTTATGAATAAGCCAGCTGGTTATCAACTTCCTGTCTCTGGGGTCCAAAGCCACCCTCCGTCCCTGCTCTGTGAGAAGGGGGACTGGATCCTGTTCATACATCATGTCCTCTGCCTCCTGCACAATACGGAGCTGTGCCAGTAGAGGGTGATGAAGGGACATTAAAGTGAGAGGTGCCGGCTAACCTGTGTCCTCAGGCAGGTCCTCCAGCTCTTCTCCTGGGGCCCGGGTGCCTTTCCTGTGCTCAAGGAGGCAGCACAAGCGCCCTCCAGCATCCTGAGGTCACTTTGCAGTAAGTTTCAAGACACTACACCTTTCTATGGGTGGTTTCTCCAGGAATCCAAGATAAGGAATGTGGAAAAATATTGCAGATGTTGGAAAATTAAGTCATAAAGAAAAAAAATAAACTAAAATTGCAAACATATTTATAATCATGCAAAGAAAAGATAGTATTGAAGGAATTTGGACATAGTGCCTAGATTGTGTGTTGGGTACCCTAGGGGAAGAAGGAGGGGTCAGGGGGACAAGAGAATAAAAAGGAGGAGAGGAAAGGGGGAAGGGGAGAAGAAATATGTAACCTCAAGAAGTATGTTTCTTGTTAGCAGTGATACTGTTTTTACAATATTGCTTTAAAATGTCAAAATTATTATCACATTGTAGGGTAAGGTCAATAAATAAATATATATTAATGATTTTAAGAACCATGATTTTTTAGCATAAGAAACAATGGATACAAATAGGCCTGTGGGAAGTTCCCTAAGGTAACCTTGAGTTGGGAAGGGTAGCATCAAGTCATGAGTTCTTTTGGCTTTCTAGCTCTAACTACTCAACAGGCTCATGAGCAACCAGAAGCCTCTGTGAAGCAGCAAGCAAGCGTTCAGATCTTAGACTCTAAATACCATCTCCCACAAAAAAGAGCTAAGCCTCTTTAGAGAAATGGCTGATTTTGGCTCTGGGGCAGGAAATATACAAACCACTTTTGAGGTGCCTCTGTGAGAGGTGCCCTTTAAGTCTGAGAGTTTTAAACATGAAGGGGGTTGTGTCAAGAGTGTAAAAGAACTATTTTGAAGAGGCTCCCATTGCAAAATCAGTGGCACAGTTTAAGCAACCAAAGTATTTAGTATTAGGTTTTCCATTAGCGATTTAAAAAAAAAAATCCAAGAATTTGCTATGAAAAACATGAAAAAGAAAAGCAAAGTTAACAAAAAGGAAACAAGCTATACCTAGCTTTACATCAGAGTGCCATCTAAAAAATGTAACATCATAATAGAGTAGGTATGATTGACTCAGGCAATCAGCAAATAAAATCTTTGATTTATAAGATTGTTGGGAAAGACATAGCGTCAATGTATTTACCCTGAATTCCTTAGTACCTTCAAAGAAAAAGACACAGATTTTCCAGTGGACAGAAGATGATGTGTGAGCAACACTAGTGGAGGGACAGCCTAACACTTGATATGGTGCCGCAGGAGGTTCCCAGTACCACCTTTGAAAAATTCTTGCCCTCTATGTTAAGCTTGCACCTAGACCAGGGGCTGGCAAAATTTTCTGTAAAGGGAGAAAATATAAATATTTTGGTCTTTTGGGACCATATGCTCTCTGCTACAAATCCCCAATCCATCATAAGGCAAAGGCAGCCACAGACAATATCTAAATAACTGAGTATAATTGTGTTTCAATAAAACTTTATTCACAAAAACAGGTTGTGGACAAGACTTGGCCCTTGGCCACAGTGCATTGACCTTGGTCATAGACTTGACCTCCAGTTCAAAAATAGTAGGGAACAAGTTATGATATCATGACATCATGAAGAAAAAGAACACTGGGGAATGGGACATTCTACAAAGTCACTTGCCATTTTTAAACAATTCAATGAGATTAAAACTAAACACAGGAGAGAGGTCTATTCCATGACAAAAGAGACTGAGTCAGTAACAATTGAGTTCAACGCATGACATTCAGTTGGATCTCAGTTCAAAACAAAAGAAAATAAGAAAAAGAAACTAAGAGATATAAAAGGCATTTCTGTCAAAATTGAAGAGATGTACATATAGGTTGGATATTTTATGGTGCTGAATTTTGCTATTATCATTGTTATTATTCCTATTTGGGCTTCCCTGGTGGCTCAGCTGGTAAGGAATCCACCCACAATGCAGGAGACCTGGGTGTGATCCATGGGTTGGGAAGATCCCCCGGAGAAGGGAACAGCTATCCATTCCAGAATTCTGGCCTGGAGAATTCCATGGAATATATGGTCCATGGGATGGCAAAGAGTCAGACACAACTGAGCAACTTTCACTTTCATTATTCCTATTAGCATATTTGAAGTGGCAAGAGTATATGTGAGAATATGTTCTTATTAGGAAGAATATAAAATTTTATGGGGGTAGGGGTTCATGATATCTTCTATTTATTTTAAAATGGTTCAAGGGGGAACATATACAGGAAAGAATAGCACATTTGACTAAATGCAAACTGTTTTTCAATATGTTTGGGGTATAAATGTCGGGTATTCATTTTCTTACTTTTCTGTTTTAAATTTTTCAGAATAAAATCTTAGGAGAAACACATAAACATTTTTTCCTTTTTTCCTCCTTTATTCTATTACCCATAGTCTTCCTTATCTCTTTTCCCCCAGAAAACTCCAGCATATCTGCAAGCAAACACTCTTCAGGCTGACTGCCTTACTATTAGTACTTCAGTTTTCCAAGGCATCTGTACAAGTGGTCCTTAGCCCCAGGTTCCTCTGGAGAGAATTTCCTTACTAACGAAATACATTCAGAAGCCAAAGAAATGAAAATCCATCTCCTCTTAGCATACCACATTACAAGGAAAATGTGTGAATGTTTTTTTTTATTTGGGAGGGAAAAAAGAAGGGATTAAAGACCTTGGAAGCCAGTCGGAAGCATCAGGCAGAGCAGACAAAACCAATCAGAAACTGACCATTTGCTTTTCTTAATCACCGGAATGTGCTGCTGGAAATCTCTGAACCACAACCTGAGTCCCGGACTCACCATGAAACCTCCGTAATTCTCTCATGACCTATTGAAGAGGGAAGCATCCCTGCCCTGCCGATTTAGATGATACACAGAGAAGCAGGTGATGTGTTGTTTTTTTTTTTTTTTTGGCTTGTCGATGCTAATCCAGCTTGGAATTCTAGAGATAAGCAGGCACCATCATTTGGTGGACCAGAGATACCTTCTAGGAAAAACTATGCGGAAGGGGAAGAAAATTAACATGGATGAGTTGCCCACTCTGTGTAAGAATGTGCAGAAGACGCGCTCCATCCGGTCACCCTGCGCCGGGAGCACGTGGGCGTCGCTGGTCCTCTCCTGCCTCCACGGCCATCATGCTGCCTCTTGGTTCTTTCCGTAGGAGCCCAGGTCCCCACGTGAGAGCCCAGCTCCCCAGAAACCCCTGAGGAGGTCTCCCTCAAGTCTCCTCTTTCCCTATCACATTTTTAATAGTAACCATACTTCTTGAAGCAAAAGAGACACTAGGGTAGAGATGGGTGGAGCCTGGGGTGGGGGAGGCAGTGAGGTTCTGTCTAGCTTTCCTCTGTTAACCTGGCAAGTCATTTCCCTGTCCTGGGCGCAGCTTCTTCACCTATAAACAGAGGACGAGAGCAAACCCTGTCTTGATGTTGTGTGTCTCTGGTTTCTCCTTGTTCACTGGCCTCAGTGGGCTTATGTCAGGAAGTTAAAGAAAAGCAATGTTAGTACCAGGCATTAGCCACAAGAGCAAACACAGATAATACATTTTAATCCCCCCTCTACAGTTTTTAAATAAAAAATGCACTCAAGGGCTGATTTATTGTAAAGATTTTTATTATTTAGTCACTAAATTGTGTTCAACTCTTTTGGGACCCCATGGACGGTAGCCTGCCAGGCTCCTCTGTCCATGGGATTTCTCAGGTAAGAATACTGGAGTGGGTTGACATTTCCTTCTCCAGGGGATCTTTCCTGTGCAAGGATTAAACCCACGTCTCATGCGTTCTTTATCACTGAGTCACCAGGGAAGCTCCATTGTAATGATACTATTTTTCATTAATAGCACTAAATTTCATCCTAATGTTAAACATACTAATAATTTTTTGTTGTTGTTGTTGGAAGATGAAGCCAGACTTTGATATTTTTTTCCAGTGCACTAATAGCAATAAATAAAATTACTTTAAAAGACTTTTATTCTCAGTAATGGGGTTCAGGAGATCACATTACATTAACAGGACTCATTGTTTCCTGGATAACAGGCATCTATCTTTGATTTCTTGTGTAGCTTTGTAACATGTCTGTAAACATTATTATTTAACTTATTTGTACTCTAAACATTTTAAAGTATATTGATCTACTCTACCTAATGAACACATATAGAGAACATATTATCAAACTGTGACCTCAGCTTGGCCACAGATGAACTAAATCATGTACAATCTTTTGCATTTTTTTTGAAATACATTTGAAACACATTTCAAATGTATGTGTTGGTTGAAGTATGGTTGGTGAGAGCCAGGGTGAATTCCAAGGTCAAGAAACATGGTTTCTCTCTGGGGAAAGTTAACTGACTCATGTGGGAAAAGAGCATGTTCCATCCACAGCTTTGTTGATTTATACCCGTAGACCTAAAGAAAATTTCCAACCAGAAAGAAATATTTTTAGTATTCATATTTCTCTCAGTTTGGAGACCTATTGGCAACTGGGTATAGACATGGTATAGATATGCATAATAGAGAGTTTTAAAAAATGAGATTTAATGATACAGTTAAATGTTAATTTAAAAAATGTTTTCCAATGAAGTATTCACCTGAGAGATTAAAAAGTCATGTAAAATGTTGAAGAGGTTAAGACAATACAGCCCCTTGTTTTACGTTTGGTTTATTTATTTCTTCAATAAATTGGTGTTGACCTGAATTCTGATCAACTGAAATTACTGGAGTAAATTTTCTTTTCTATTTATTTTTCCTAAAAGTCCTGAATGATAAATAAAATTTACATAGATGTTCAGAAACATGCATTTCTGAAATCTTGGCCATGAAGTGTGGAGTCATTCTGGAGGTCAGAATGTCTGGATTTAAATCCAAACTCTGCAACTTCTTATCCATGAACTTAAGCAAGGTTTATAAACTCTCTATGTATAATGAAGAACAAAGTTACTAATAGTTTTACATGTCTTATAGCATTCTGGGGGTTTACATAAGTCAAAATATACAGGTTTTAGGAGTGTTTGTTGAATGGCCCTATACTAACATACAGATGGCCCTTCTTTTGGATCATCATTATTGTTATTACTCTCTCATCTCTATGAAATTATACTAAAAAACTTCAGGAATTCTTAGAATATTGATCTAAATTATCTAGAAAGCTGATTTGTATTTAGGGTATGTTTAGTGATGGGTAGCTCAGTGGAGCTATGGTTTTTCCAGTAGTCATGTATGGATGTGAGAGTTGGACTATAAAGAAAGCTGAGCGTCAAAGAATTGATGCTTTTGAACTGTGGTGTTGGAGAAGACTTTTGAGAGTCCCTTGGACTGCAAGGAGATCCAACCAGTCCATCCTAAAGAAGATCAGTCCTGAGTGTTCATTAGAAGGACTGATGTTGAAGCTGAAACTCCAATACTTTGGCCAACTGATACGAAGAACAAACTCATTGGAAAAGACCCTGATGCTGGGAAAGATTGAAGGTGGGAGAAGAAGGGGACGACCGAGGATGAGATGGTTGGATGGCATCACTGACTCAGTGGACATAAGTTTGAGTAAACTCTGGGAGTTGGTGCTGCAGTCCATGGGGTCGCAAAGAATCGGACATGACTGAGTGACTGAACTGAACTGAACTGAGCTCAGTGGAAAAGAATCTGCCTGCCAAGCAGGAGGTGGAGGTTCGATCCCTGGATGGAGAAGATCTCCTGCAGAAGAAAATCACAACCCACTCCAGTATTCTTGCCTGGGAAATCCATGGACAGGGGAGCCTGGTGAGCGACAGTCCACGGGGTTGCAAAGAGTCAGACATGACTGAGCTACTAAACAGCAGCAGCCTTTGTACTTCTATAGAAATTGTTACCGATAATATACAGGAACTATAGTGGCTTACCTTGAATGTTCACTTAAATGGGGGAAAAACATGCCTCAAGAAACAGGACCTTGCTTTGGCTGCCTCTCTGTCCTTTGAGAATGACTTACACTCTGACTGGTTCACCTTGAGAATTCACCTTTCCCATCTCTTTGGTCCCATTTGCTGGCATCACCATCCCAGGCTCTGTCCATTGGTGAATGTGTTTTTGGAAGAGTGACACTAGGAAATGAAAGAGTGTGGGGGTCATGAAGCAGAGTGTGGTGTAAAACTTCAATGTTCTGACTCAAAGCTGGGAATTCTTTCCACTGCTTAGCACAGGTCTTAATTTCTAGATAAACTCAACATGGATAAGAAGGATACCTGGAGGAATATGGAGGACCCGTGAGGAGGTTATTTCCTGTACATATTATGATTCTCTGTCACTCAGTCTAGCTGATGGCCACATCTCATGACCTTACGGATGCCACTGCTTTTAGATGCAATCACCACTAATTCACGATTTCATATTCTGTCTCTCTCTCTCTCCCCTACCTAGCAATCAGTCAATCTCTCTATCTACTTACCTACATAGGCAGGTACATAAAATCACACGTTTTTAACCAGCCACTTTCTGGAAGTGCCAAAGATGCAAACATAAATAAGATGAGAAACTTCCCTTTAAAAAGCTCAGTGGAAGCAGGAAGAAATCCACAGCTTTTATACAATGTGAAAGTATAAAGAGGACCACAGGTGTTCTGGGGGCTCAGGGAAGGTCATCTACAAAACTAAAGATTTACAGGAAAATACCGCCTACCACCGTTCAACCTCACCATTGTATGGGGGACCATTTTCGCTTCTGGACTGTTGGCCTTAGAGGCCAGAAATTGTGGGCTAAGAATCATCGCTTGTCCCTTTTGTGTGACCATCAGATACACTAAATCCCCTTGCACATTGTAGGCACGCTGCAAGTTCTTGGTTGTTGAATGAAATTAATGCCATGTGCACTTAAAAGTTGGCAAAGATCACACTGCTTGCTTTTTATTTATTTCAAAAATCACCATTCTGACAAGTTGGGATCCTGTATCTATTCTATTATTTAAAGGAGATTTGCTTTTTGCCCAAAGGTGTGCACATTTCTTTTGTTTCAAAGGGAGAATGATTAAAATGCCGTTACAATTTTAAGTAGCTTTTATCAAGAAGCCAGTTTTTTCATAATTTACAGACTGAAAAGGGTTTAGCACTTCAGATAAAAATAAAGCAAAAACTTGGCTTGTCTACCTCACAGAAATTTACTTAAGCAAACAGTGGATTGTTCGGGGACAATGGATTGTTTTCCTGTCTATGAGAGATGAAATATGTGTGTTGTTGATGTTGTTGTCCTTTGAGGGGAAGTAGGAGGGATGTAGGTGCTTCAGGCCTCAGGTGCTAAAATTCCAAGATAGTGATCGGGGTTAATGGTGGCCTTGGCAATTCCATGAAGAAGCGTTGATAGGACTGGAAAAGAGTATATTTTACATAAATTAAAAGGTGTGCCAGAGAAGGGGGGAGCCTTTCCACATTCCAAAACAGCATGTGGAGGGTGTAATTGAGTGGTCCATCTGGCCTCCTTGTGATGCGTGTGCTATTGAACAACCAACAGCTCATTAAACGCTGGTTGGCCAAGCTTCCAGACTCCCCACCAAGACCGGCTTGGTAGCAAAAATTAATAACATGTGTTGACATTAACTTGCTGAAAGAGAAAAGTAAATTTTTGTTGGACATTTGTGTTTCATGTTCATGGGTGATAAGCTTCTGTTTAAAGGAAACTGAAAAATACTCTTTTTTTTTCCCCTTTCTTTAACTAAGGCTTGGTTATCCGTAGAATGTTTCTGAGACTGTGAATGCCTCCATAACTAGTGCCTTCCAGATGTCTGCTTTTAATTATTTTTAAGAGGCTGCTTGTTTCAACTGCTGACTTGGAGTTTTCTTGGGGAAGGACTTGGTAACTAAAATAATTGAGCTTGATTTACTGCTTTGGGGGGTTCTTTGCCCCATTCCTAAAGAAAACAGAATGAAGCTCAGTGTTTGCATAGCTGCATAAAACTGAATTGGTGAATTCATGGGGTGTTTGCTGAAAGCTTAGCTTTTCTTGAGGAGCTTGAGGAAGCCGGGGTGGGGGAATGGGGAGCTTTAGCGCTAGGTCTAGTCTTGGATTTATACGAGCCTGGCAGGAGATTTCAGGCTCTGCAGCTGTGAAGTTCATGGCTGTGACTTGCTCTGCCTTCTTTCGTCCGTGATGAGAGATCTCAGGGTGTGAAGGGCTATGGCGCACAAGTGCTGCTTCCCGGGCGTGTGGAGATCCTCCCAGAGAAGGAAAATGACAGCAAAGAGTGTGGCTGTCCTCACACCAGCCAGCCCTGAACGCAGCTCACTGGCCAGAGGAGAGGACTCAGGGAGGGGGACCCCGTCAGCAGTGTGAGGGCAAGGGGACCGCGCCGGGTCTCCTGGGAGCTCAGTGGTACACCGGCTGTGTGCTCAGCTCTGCCTCCTGTGGGGTCTTCCCCGATGCTTGGGAAACCCTCTGAAACTGTACGCTTACGTTTTCTTACAGGTTAGGAAGTGAAGTCAGAAGGTGAGACAGCCCATTCCAGGTTGCACCCCAGGGATGTGGCCACGCTGGCTTTTGAGCACAGATGTCTGAGATCAGGCTTTGACTTTGAATGTAAAAGCCACTCTTTCAATGGGATGGTTACCTGTACGTAGGAGGCGTGGACAGGGCAGTGATTGTTGGGGGAGATGGAGAAGAACAGGTACTTTGAGAGTGGAGGGGAGGGTGTTGGAGATGGGACTTTTGTCAAAGGAGGTGTGGTTAGGGTGCCAAGTTCACTTTTGTGCTTGAATTTAAGAGTGAAAAAGTGAAGTCGCTCAGTTGTGTCTGACTCGTTGCCACCCCGTGGACTGTAGCCGACCAGGCTCCTCCGTCCGTGAGATTCTCCAGGCAAGAACACTGGAGTGGGTTACCATTTCCTTCTCCAGGGGGTCTTCCCAACCCAGGGATCAAACCTGGGTATCCCGCTTTGGAGGCAGACACTTTAACCTCTGAGCCACCCCGGAACTGTGGTTTATTTAGTTGTCTCTATGGTCGAGCCTCTGCTCCTGTCCGTAGACAAGTCAGTAAACAGCCTGTGACCTAGAAGAGTCAAGAGCTACACAGGGAAACCCACATAGCCAGAGGCTGACTGAATCAGCAAATGAGACACAGAAGGTTATGAAAGTGCAAGGAAATGGAGTGATTATTACAGGGGAATTGAGGAAGACATCCTGGCTGAGATGACCCCTAAACCTTGGAAGATGATTCTTGAAAGAGAGAGAGGGTTTCAAGACAAGAGAGGTAGTTTTCATGAACTGGCTAAACCCATCCAGGCTTTCCCAGACATTTTATTCTCCTAGAAACTGGGATGACACACGAGCTTTACTATCGGCAAAGCCGTTATGTGGGCGCCTGGACATGTTTAATATTAGATAGGAACTGTGTAATTGACAAGTTTTCCTAACACAGAGGCAGACAGGCTTTAACAAATGATTATGATGAGTATTTTTTTTTAATCAATGAAGACTTTCAATGAGTCTTTTCTGCTATCACAGACAGAATCCAGAAGCCTTACATATGATGCTAACTGATACACCCTGCTCTCCGTAGTGGGGCTTATGCAGTCATTGCGCACAGGAGCAGCCATGTGAATAGCCATGACTTCTTTCTGCTCCACGCTTTCATCTTAGACCTTGAGTCCCCACCCTGTTAGGGCACATGAAACACCTTACTGATGTCCGTAGTTCCCACTCCTCCCAGAATCTTCTCTAGTGACAAGACATGGAAGCAGTGGTCCTCGGGCATCGAGGGACACAGGTGCAGCTTGAGATATTTCTCTTGCTGTCCCCCTGGCATTTCAGGTTTGCAGCACTCGGCTATTGTAAGTCTTCCTTTGAGCCTTGGAGTTTCTCTCTGGCTTCTGTGCCATGATTGGGACACCAGGACACGTTGCAAGGCCACATTCTCTTGGAGTGGACGTGATAGTCTCTTGTCAGGGGCCTTGTTGAACCCCAGGAAGCATCATAGAGAGCAGCATTTGCATTCGGATGGCACAGGTTTCTGTGGTCTCACTTCTTCTGTCCTCTCTCCAGCCAGAAGCATCTCTTTTGAGTCTGATGGAATGTCGCAGAGCCCGATCCTTCCGGTTTCCCTAGAATTTTATATAAAATACCTTTCTCTGTGTCTGAGGTTTCAGAGTTTGGCAAGCAGAATCCAGGGTCATTTGCACACTAATTATATTCTGTTCCAGGATGGGCATTCCTAAGGTCAATAGAATGGAGCTGATGGCTGAGACGAATGAAGAAAAGAAAACAGAGGAACTATAGGAGGGGAGTGAAGAGGGTTTAGATCAAAGACCACCTCCCCTACGTCTGCCCAAGGGACTCCTGCTAAACTTTAATGTCCATCCATGCATCCTCCTCACCACCACATCCCTTATCCATTCCGCTGCCCCTGGATAAAGACTGGGACACAAGACAGACATGCCAGCTGTCCTCCTGGTGTTCAGACTTCTGCACACTCCCTCCCATATTAAAGAGGGGTGATCCGTGTACTCAGGAACGTCCTGCAGAAACGATGGTGTGAACCCACCCCCTGAGACGAGGTCATCAGGAGGCTCTTCCCCTCGCTCTCTCAGGTCACTCACGCGGGAATGCACCCCCACCTCAGGGGGGTTCTCGAGCTGCCTGGGGATGGTCCCTGTCTCAGGAACTGGGTCCTCAGGACAGGAACTGGCACAGCTTGTCAATCACACGAGTGGTTTGCTTGGAAGTAGATCTCGTAGCCCCATTCAAGCCTTCTGATGGCTGTGGCTCAGCCAAGATCATTTTTGGCAGCTTCAAGAGAGAGTTGGAGCCCAGAGTACCAAGCCCAGCCACTGCTGAGTGCAGAACCATGGAAATCATATAAAGTGATCAATGGCTGTTGTCCTTTAAGCCACCAGGTTTGGGGCTAATTGGTTATGCAGTTATGGATAATCAATATGTGCTCTGGCCCCTAGAGGGGGAGGTTTTGTGGTAATAACAACCTAACCTGTAGGAGAAGCTTTACACGTGGGCAGTGGTGGCAGCTGGATTGGGTGACAGTTGTAGTGAAAACCTGCAAAGAAATGAAGAGATTGAGATGGCATTTGAGGAAGGTGCCCAGCAGAAGCCCAGCCTTCAACTTCCTAGGTTTTCTTCTCTGCACTTCTTCTTTCCCCCAAATTCCAGGGACTAAACCTAACCCATGGCCAAAAGGCAAGGGAGCCCATTCATTTCATCCACCTGGGTGAGGTTCCTAGGCCAGAAGGCAGGTGCTCAGAGGTGGAGAGAATAGATCCAAAGAACAAAGGGAATATAGCCAGCACAAGGTTACTCATTCATTTTTTCTTTCTGTTTCCACATTTGATAATTAAACCACCAGTGATAATGTCTTGCTCAAGGTGCTACAGCACACTGAGCCCCACAGTAAAACCATCCAACTTCAGTGAGTCACAGCTTCTGCCATGGATCCACAGGGAGGATAATAAGATTTGGTCACAGACAGGTAAAGACTAGATTTAAAGATTAATAAACAGGTTTTGATGAGCAGCCACGTATATATCAATGTTTTTCGTGTGTGACTGCTCAGTGGCTCAGTTGTGTCTGACTCTTTGTGACCTCACGAACTGTAGCCCACCAGTCTATGTCTATGGGATTTTTCAGGGAAGAATACTAGAGTGGGATGCCATTGCTTCCTCCAGCGGATCTTCCCCACCCAGAGATTGAATCCACATCTCCTGTATCTCCTGCACTGGCAGGCAGGTTCTTTACCACTGAACCACCTGGGAAGCCCATACCAATGTTTTATTATCAACAAAACTGAATTCTAGAATCCCCATATAGATATTGGTTTATTTATATTTCCATGATTTTACTAGGTGGCACAAAGATATAAGGGCTTCCCAGCACAGTGATAAAGAATCCATCTGCAACCTCGGAGATGTGAGTTTGATCCCTGGGTCTGGAAGATCCCCCGGAGAAGGAAATGGCAACCCACTCCAGGATTCTTGCCTGGAGAATCCCAGGGACAGAGGAGCCTAGTGGGCTACATTCCTTGGGGTTGCAAAAGAGTTGGATGTGATAGCCACTTAACAACAAATAAAGATATAAAGATTTGTAGAACATAACTTTTCTTTGGCAAGGAGTTTAATTTTTTATTTGGAAGACAAAGCAATATTAGACTAGTGCCAAGAGTTGTAACATATATGAAAAAGCAGCATGAGCATTCAGCAAGGAAGCAATCACTGTATATGGACGTAAGATATGAGAGGTTTGAACTGTCCATCTTTCTTTCCTTCCTTCCTCCTTTCTCTCCATTCATCCTTACTTCCATCCTCTATTCACCTAACCTGCTTAAACATTTATGCATTTGTTCTGAGCAGAATTCTGTCCTTGGTCCTGAAGAGATACATGTGAATAAGGGACATTTCCCTTCCCCATGAAATATTGACAAAAAACACCTAAGAAGCAAGTGAAGATGTTCCCTCTAAAACATTTTCAGAATGGTATAAAATGCCATGGTTAATCTTATATGTCAATGTGGCTGAACTATGGTGCCAGCTTTTGGTCAAATGTTAGTCTAGATGTTGCTGTGAAGGTATTTTGAAGATGTGACTAATAATTAGAATCAGTTGAATTTAAGGAAAGGAGATTACCCTTGATAATGTGGGTGGGCATACTTCAATCAAATTTAAGGCCTTATGAACAGAAATGGAAGTTTCCTGGAGAAGAAGGAATTGCTTCAAAACTGTGATATAATAATTCTGAGTTTCTAGCCTGCTCTACAGATTTCAGGCTCAGGATTGTTTGCAGTCTGTGGGCTTGCCCTACAGATTTTGAACTCGCCAGCTTTCTACATTATGTAAGTCAATTTCTTTACATAAATCATTTCTGTCTTTCAGAAATAAACAAAAGCTTATACCTAGGTTGGCAATGTAACAAAAAAAGAAAAAGCCTTCAGCAACAATCAACAAGAGTACATAGAAGGGAGAGCTCTGAGTTGAATGGTATGCCAATTTTCTGTCTGAGACTGCATCTTTGAAGTAAATGATCTGCCTCATGGGAGATGTGTTTCATTTTTGATTTGCTGAAGATTCACTTTATGTTAAAGCCTTACCTGTTAAATCTGACCTTGTTTACAGTAGTGGTAGAGATCAGAAGGTATAGGAGTATACTGACAGATGGTGTCACTCAGAGGATGGCTTGAGACCCTCATTCTGTTGTGAATCAGTAACAAATACTCACACAGACCAGGGAAGATGGATTCACTTCCCAAGTCTAATAGTTTTTAAATTAAATAATCAGGCTTCTCTGGGTCTTAGTTGTGGCATATGGGATCTAGTTTCCTGACCAGGGATCGAACCTGTGCCCCTTGCATTGGGAATGTAGAGTCTTAGCCACTGGACCACCAGGGAAGTTTCTTAACAATGTTTTTTTGAACATCTGGAAGTTCACTGTTGAAGTCTTGCTTGGAGAATTTTGAGCGTTACTTTGCTAGCATGTGAGATGAGTGCAATAATACTATGACCTAATCATCACTACTAGTAAAATAGCATTTCCTTAAATAAGTTATGGAAGTTTTTACACAGATCCATCTAAGGATTCAACTTTGACTTTAGTTATTTTTTTTCACTTAGCTTCATATTCCATCTATTTTCTCAACTATTCACTCACTCATTTAATATTCAACCCCGGAATGTCTGCCCTGCGTCAGACACAGGCAGATATTGGAGAATTCATCAGAAACAGGACAGCACAAATTCACCAATGCCTTCCATTTTTTGTGCATCCTTTTTAATGTTTCTTTAATAATCAGCTGTGTACTTTTATGACAATTTCCTCAACCATTTCTCAAGCTTAGTGTATGAGTCAAGTACTGATTAAATGGGGAAAGAGAGGCAAAGACATGATAAACCGGTGTTTAGTCTGCCCATATTATTTTATGCTTTTTTTCTATCCTGATTTCACTGAAAGCAGAGTTAGCATACTGTACCTGACAGGAAACAAGAGATATAGAAATCCCACAGTGGCTGTCTTTTTGTAGTAAATGCACAGAAGCCATCGCAGGCTCTGGGGCTATGTGGAAGGCGCACTTCTCCTTGGAGCTATAAATCTTTTAAGTGCCAGTCACGAAGGTCATTCCCACCCTCTTGCCCATCCTTGGTGTGTGGCCTGTTCTAACAGCACATGAAGCCACCTCTCATGTCCTCCCTAGCTTGACCGCCAGTGAGAGTCCTCTTGTGAGGGTCTGAACCCAGGGCCCCTCTGCAGTCAGGCAGTCCTGAAGAGCAGCCACAAGAAAAAGCCGCTCAGTCCACTGGGTGGGTTGGCCTCCTTCCAGTTTGCCAAGCGGCTGCCGCTCATATAATCACTTTGCTTTGTGGCAGTGTAATCAGGTTGACAAAAGTGGACAAGATTTTTGGAGGCAATCAAGCACACTAATTCATTTTAAAATGCTGAACAGGTGCAACTGGGATGCGTTGAAGGTGGTTATTAGGCAAAAGTCGCTCAGATGAAGGCGGGCTGACATCTGTGCCTATTATCAGAGACACAATAGAGCAGGCCCCCGTGCAAATGTGAGCAGGGTCTTCCTGGAGATGGGGTAGGAACCTCCTGATTTAGGACTTTCACTGCATAGGGTAATTAACATTTAAGGGGGAGGATACTGAATTCATCTTTTCTCTTTTTCCTGGGGATGGGTAAAATGGAGTCTGACTTAATTAATAAAGGCAGTAACTCCAGGCACTCACATAATCCAGTGTTAAACTATAGCCGAACAAGAACAGTCTATTGAAGTTTTGTGATTTAAATCCCACGAAGCCTGGTTGCCCACCATCTTTGGGTTTCTGGGAGCATCTTTGTTCTCCATTATACAGACCAGCTTCAGGTTTGATCCCTGGGTTGGGAAGATCCCCTGGGAAAGGAAATGGCAACCCATTCCAGTACTCTTGCCAGGAGAGTGACTAAGCATCATCAGAGACATGTAATTGCCATGGAGCCAACTGGAATTGTAAATAAACCTAAGAGATCTGCTCCAGCTTTGGACTCGTAGATGAGGACTGATCGATTATAAATGTTTGCAAGGTTGTGACACTTATGTTCAAAAAGCATTGACTTTTTTTTTCTAACAAAATGATTGTCTCAGATGTATTCTTTAAAAGATGGAATTTCATAGAAGGAAAAAAATAAAAAATATGAGTTTTGTAATGGGATAGTTCTAGATTCAACTCCCAGCTTCAGAATTAATGTGTAAGGTCCCTCACCGAGCCATCTCTAATTGTGTGTCCATTCAGATGGTTCTGTTTTAGCAGCTGGGAATGTGGAGGGGGAAAAGAAGAGGTTATACTTATACACCAGATAGTGTTGGTGGGAGTGAGACAGGTCTCCTCTCTCTGATTGATGCAGCTCCTTAAGAGTAAGGAGTATCATTATTAGAGAAATGCAAATCAAAACTACAATGAGGTATAACCTCACATCCGTCAGAATGTCCATCATCAAAAAATCTACAAATAATAAATGCTGGAGAGAATGTGGAGAAAAGGGAACCCTCTTGCACAAAACTGGTGGAAATGTAAATTAATACAGCCACTATGGAGAACGGTATGAAGATTTCTTTAAAATCTAGGAATAATACTGCCATATAACCCAGTAATCCCACTACTGGGTATATACTGTGAGAAAACCATAATTCAAAAAAATACATGTACCCTAATGTTCATTGCAGCACTATTTATAATAACCAGGACATGGAAGCAACCTAGATATCCATTGACAGATGAATGGATAAAGAAGTTGTGATATATATATACAATGGAGTATTACTCAACCATAAAAAGGAATGAATTTGAGTCAGTTCTAGTGAGGCGGATAGATGTAGAGCCTGTTACAGAGTGAAGTAAATCAGAAAAACAAATATCATATGTTAATGCATATATGTGGAATCTAGAAAAATGGTACTGAGGAACCTATTTGCAGGGCAGGAATAGAGATGCAGACGTAGAGAACAGACCTGTGGACACAGCAGGGGAGGGGGATGAACTGAGAGAGTAGCACTGAGACATGTACATTACCACATGTAAAATGGACAGCCAGTGGGAATTTGCTGTACCTGTATGTATGTCACAGTGAGCTCAACCTCATGCTCTGTGACAACCTAGAGGCATAGGATGGGGTGGAGAGTGGAAGGAGGCTGAAGAGGGAGAGATCACATATGTACCTATGGCTGATTCACGTTGTTGTAAGGCAGAAACCAACACAACACTGTAAAGCAATTATCCTCTAAAAAGTAAAAGACAGAGGAATATGTCCTATGACCATGTTGTTATGCAAAAAGTAGCATACTTTATTCTGCTCCTTGTTTTTAAAATATTTTAAAGAAATGTAACATATGTATAGTAATATGCACAAATCTTCAGTATATAAATCAATGAATTTTATATAGTTACAACCTATTTAGCTACCTTACTGATCAACTGTAGAATATTTCCAACATGTCAGAATGCTCTTTTGTGCCCTTTTCCATTTAAGCCTCTTTGAAGTAATTATCATTCTTAATCCTATCACCATAGATTATTTTGCCTGGTTCATAGAGTATTCACTTTTCATGAGGTACACTATGATGTTGTGTTTGCATGTAGATGGTTACTTTTTATTGCTATGTAATAGTTCATTGCATGTATGTGAAAGCATGAAAGTGTCAGTCTCTCAATAGTGTCCAACTCTTTGCAACCCCATAGACTGTAGCCTGCCAGACTCCTCTGTCTATGGAATTCTCCAGGTAAGAATACTGGAATGGTAGCCATTCCTTTCTCCAGGGGATCCTCTCGACCCAGGGATTGAACTCAGGTCTCCTGCATTGCAGGAAGATTCTTTACCATCTGAGCCATCACAGAAGCTCTGGTGGCATTGTGTGCATAGACCACCGTTTATTTATTCATTCTCCAATTGATATACGGGCAACTGAGTTATTTGCAACTTTGTTCAGTAATGTGCAGCTAAGTGAAACTTAGTCTGTCTTGGGGGTCATGCTTGTTGAGATATATTGTGTTTTGTCTTTGGCAGATATGTCCCAAGACCAGATTATGATAATACTGATACTAGTTATGCCCACACTATTTGCTATGTGCTAGGCCCTGTTTTAAGTTTTTATGAAGCTTAACTAATTTTTCTTTTACAGAAATACAAAGAAATAGTACAATTAATCTCTCAGTAATTTCAATAAAGAGACTGATAGACTGAAGGATTAATTTAGCCTTCCAAGCTTAGTCAACTATGGACCGGTCTGCAAGTGGAGGTACTCGGACCTTTCATTGCACACTAGTATTCTATCCAGAACACTCCTGTAACTCATTAAGTCATTTTTCAGGTCTGTTGCAGCTGCTATATGCCGAGCCTTGCGGTATGCCCCTGATTTCAAAATCCCTTTTTTCTCTCCATTTTTATATATTTGCTTCCTTTTTACTGACTTCTTTGTTATTATTTATTTATTTTTATGCAGGGAAAAATAACTATATTTATTCTCCTTATGTTGCTAAACCTGTAAAACTTAATTTTGCAAATCAATGGCTTGAGAACTTATTCAGAATTTTAAAGAGGCAATGTGACTACAGATCTTCCTCAACTTAGAATGAGGTTACATTCAGGTAAACCTAGCCTAGGTTGACAAGATGATAAGTTGAAAATACATATACTAGGACTTCCCTGGTTGTCCAGTGGTTAAGAATCCACTTGCCAATGCAGGAGACATAAGTTTGATCCCTGGTTCAGGATGATACCGCATGCCACAGAGCAACTAAGCCCATGCACAACAACTACTGAAGTCTATGTGCCTAGAACCTGTTCTCTGCAACAAGAGAAGCCACAGCAATGAGAAGCCCACTCACCACAGTGAACAGTAGGCCCCACTGGCCACAACTAGAGAAAGCCCATATGCAGCAACGAGACCCAGGGCAGCCAAAAATGAATAATAAATAACGAAAGAAAATACAGGTACTGTAGAATATCATAGTTTATCCTAGACTAACATGTGAACATCCTAACATGTTCACAACACTCACATTAGCCTATAGTTGGGCAAAATCATCTAACAAAAACCTATTTGATAATCAGTTCAGTTGCTCAGTCATGTCCAACTCTTTGTGACCCCATGGACTGCAGCATGCCAGGCCTCCCTGTCCATCACCAACTCCCAGAAATTACTCAAACTCATGTCCATTGAATCAGTGATGCCATCCAACCATCTCATCCTCTATTGCCCCCTTCTACTTGTACCTTCAATTTCCCTCAGCATCAGGGTCTTTTCCAATGAGTCAGTTCTTTGCATCAAGTGGCCAAAGTATTGGAGTTTCAGGTTCATCCTCAGTCCTTCCAATGAACATTCAGGACTGATTTCCTTTAGGATTGACTTGATAATCACGCATTGAATATCTCCTGAAACTTATTGAGTACTGTACCAGAAGTGAAAGCTAGAGTGATTGTCTAGATACAGAGTGGTTGTCAATGTTTAGATTGTTTGACTTTGTGGCTGTGGAGCTGATGAGAGCTATGGCTCACCACCTGTGTCCAGCTTCTTGAGAGAGTATCAGACCACACATCGCCAGTCTGGGAGAAGATCCAAATTCAAAATCTGAAGTATTGTTTCTACTGAATGCATATTGCTTTTGCGTCATTGTAAAGTCCTGGACTGCATGTATTTCATGATTGTGTACAGTATCTTGGAGTTAATGGAGCACTTTCTATAAGCAATGTCACTTAACTGTCTTATAGATGATATGATTAAGCATCTGGATTTCAATATCTTATTTGATTAAAGGGAACAGTCACAGCTTGAGCACAAGCCCTTCCTTGGCAAATCCAGCTCCTCCATGGCTATGGATAGGTTTTCCAGTTTTGAAATTTAAAATAGTCTTCAATATTATTCTCATCACAAATACTTCTAGACTTAGAGTGCAGAAATCATGGATATTTTTTTCGCTAAGATAGTTTTCTTTTCCACTCATATATCAGAGACTTTTAGATGTATAAATGTTCATGTCTTATATAATGTATGACTCAAAATTATAAATGATAAATGTCTCAGAGTCATTTAGTCAGGAAGTGGAAAGGAAAAGATAATTTTTATGATATAACTACATTTCTGATAAACGTAGATTTTAGTGATATTCCTCTAAATTTAAAAGCATCACCTCTTTCGGTTTGAATTATTTATTCTCTTTGAGGTCATCTTTAACACTGCAAGTGACCAGCACTTTAAATGAAAAATGCATGCAGATTTGGGCAGGAAACACTGCTCTGGAATGCATTTCCTCACTGTGAACACTTCATTCAATTATCACACATCTGCAGCTGAAATGCACCAAGTTCCTTTAACTTGGCAAAGACAGGACTTAAGGTCCCTTGATATTATACCGGTTTACTTTTGATATAAAAGCACAGTATTGTTGTTGAATGGGCCTTACGTGTTACCAGGTTGACACTGCCCATGTTGCTGGTGCAGACTGAAGCTCTGAGGTGTGCACTTGACTCTGGTTCACTGAGAGGTGAGGTCAAGGGTCAAGGACTCTGCTCCTCAGCTAAAGCAGGGAACTGAGCAAGTCATTTAACCCCTGCAGTTCTGCTCCTATAAAATGAGGGAATTGGGCTCACATGATTTTTTTTTCTAATATTTTATTGAAGTATGAAAGTGAAGTAAGTGAAAGTTGCTTAGTTGAGTTCGACTCCTTGCCACTCATAGTCCATGGAATTCTCCAGGCCAGAGAATAGCTGTTCCTTTCTCTAGGGCACCTTTCCAACCCAGGGATTGAACCCAGGTCTGCCACATTGCAGGCGGATTCTTTACCAGCTGAGTCACCAGGGAAGTCTTCATTGAAGTATAGTTTATTTATAATGGTGTGTTAATTTCTGCTGACTACAAGGAGATCCAGTCAATCTTAAAGGAAATCCTAAAGGAAATCAGTCCTGAATATTCACTGGGAGGACGGATGCTGAAGCTGAAACTCCAATACTTTGGCCACCTGATGTGAAGAACTGACTCATTTGAAAGGACCCTGATGCTGGGAAAGATTGAAGGTGGGAGGAGAAGGGGATGACAGAGGATGAGATGGTTGGGTGGCATCACCGACTCGATGGACAAGAGTTTGAGTAGGCTCTGAGAGCTGGTGATGGACAGGGAAGCCTGGCATGGTGCAGTCCATGGGATTGCAAAGAGCTGGACACAAGTGAGCGACTGAACTGAACTAAATTCTTCTGCAGAGCAAAGTGACTCAGTTGTACATAAATATATATTCTTTTTCATATTCTTTCAATCCTGGTTAATCACAGGATATATTGAATATTGTTCCCTGTGCTATACAGTAGGACCTTGTTGTTTATTCATTCTAAAGTAATAGTTTGCATCCACTAATCCCAAACTCCCAATCTTTCCCTCCCCACCCACCATTGCCTTTGGTGATCACAAGCCTGCTCTCTGTTTCTGTGAGTCTGTTTTCTGTTTCACAGATGCGTTCATTTTTGTCATATATTAGATTCCATATATAAGTGATATCATATGGTATTTGTCTTTCTCTTTCTGACTTACTTTGCTTAATATGATAATCCCTAGGTGCACTCATGGTGCTGCAAATGTCATTGTTTCATGCTTTTTGATGACTAATATTTCATAGTATATATGTACCACATCTTTTTTATCCATTCCTCTGTCCATGAACATTTCGGTTGCTTTGATGTCTTGGCTGTTGTGAACAGTGCTGTTAGGCATATGGGGGCGCAACACATGTCATTCTTTAGAAGAGGAGGTAAGGCACAGCCATCCACTGATGTGGGGTAGGGCTATACATTTCTTGCCAAACTTCCTTTCAATTTGTTATAGGGAAAATGTGCAACTGCTAAAAACTGCCAAAAAATCAAACAAAAAATTAACTCATTGTAAAACCCCAAAGGCATCTTAAAATGTCACATAATGTTTGTGACTTCCTCAGGAAAGCCTTCTGATGACAAAATCCACGTCTGATCCAGTCACCACCCCTAACACTTCAAATGCATAGTGCTCCAAGCTGAGCCTGAGACAAACACTTGCCTTAAAGTGTTGTGTCTTCTCTGGGAACCAAAATACCAGAGAAGATTCAGTATTTAATCTTTTTTTTTTTTTTAAAGAAGTAGAACCACCCTAAATAGAACTGTTGTTGGGGGTGCTCCGGAGTCAGATCCTGGATTTTGCCTGCATTTTGTTTCCCTTCTGTTAGTGGGGTCACCTGTGTGGCACGTTATTTCAGCCCCTGGGACAAGACTCCCTTCCAGTCCCTGGTAGAAGGGGGGCCTTATAAGCCCCTCGTCACAGTTTTTATTAAGGACCAGAACCTTAGACATTTGCCTGACACAGAGCAGCCTCTAGGATGGTAGTGACCGTTTTCAACAGCTTTGTGGACAGTCGTCACTGAGGCCGGATGGGAGAGGACCATATGGGCCCATCTCTGTAGATCCTGCTGCGTGAGCTAGCAAGACTTTGGGGCCACACCAGGGAGCTCTGGATACACGTAGCTTGTCCACACACTGGGCCCCATTCTGGCAGCTCTGGGCCTCCAGGTCCCTGTTTATGTTCTCTGATCTCATGGTGACCCTGCACCCACAACTGTGATGAACTGCTGTGTACAATGAAGGTTTTTTTAAACCATCAGTTAAGCCATCTTAAACAAATATTTCTTTAAACCTCAGAGTCTGGTATTTGAACTTTGACCTCTTCAGATAGAAGGCATCAGCAGCCCCTGCTCTTTGTCTAGGCTACCTGCCTCCGGGGGGCGGCCCAGAAGCTCAGGCTGCCTGCAGTTCTCAGCCCTCTGAAAGCAGTGTTCTCTTGAGGCTGTATTGTAACTCAAGAGAAGAACACATCAGTTATCCTTAATTTTGGTTATTTTGAAACGATTCATACTCTGAGTACATTGGTTATCATTATAGAAAATACTTTGTCTTGATTTCAGGGTGGAATTGTTTTCTTTTTCATTTAAGAAGCTTAATCTGCATGCAAGTACGTGTTCCACTTTTCAAATCTAATTCTAGAGAAAGGGAAAAAATGTTTATATTTGTGGTGAAAGTCCTGATTGGATGCAGCTCTATGATGGTTAGCTCTGATTTTGGTTAGATCCCTTCTCAGAACTGCAATTTCCATTTTGAAAAGTACTTTCTTCCCTCTGTCCCTGGGTTATGCAGGAATGTTGTCTGTGTCATCTGCGTGACCTGAGCCGAGCATTGCCAGGTCATAGAGAACACAGGTTGGATGTCCCTTTTACACCACAAAATTCCCTCACAGCTTCCCGTGAGATGTGGGATTTGATCCAAACTCTCTGCAGTGAACCTCGCTAAATCTGCCCTGTCAACGTCTTCAAAGCCCTTTTAACGCATCTTCTTTCTCCTCTGCTCCAGTCCAGATTTCTTTTTAGAGTTCTTTGAACCAAACCTCGTCCCTGCCTCAGGGACTTTGCATGATCTGTTGATGCACTTTGTTCGGGTCCTTGGAGTGCTTGTCTCCTCAAAGTGGTCCTGTCTGACACGTCTAGTTAAAATTATCTCACTGTTACTGGGCATCCTCTCATCAATCACATCCCTTCCCTCCTGAATCTTCAGGCAGTGTCATTATTCCTCCAAGCCCTTATCAACAACCTACATTACATGACATGTTCAGTTGCTTACTTTTGGCTTCCTTTGCTGGAATACATGCTGTGGGAGTGTTATTACTTATCTATCTTGTTCAGTGTTATGTCCCTGGGTATCTGCCTATAGTATACTTTCAATAAATATTTTTGGGTGAATAAATTAATTTTTTGCAGAAAAATTAAATTGAATGTAATATTTTGAATGACATTTAATTTATGCAGTTTCACCATGTGATATGTATATATGTATGTAAATTTTTAATAGGGAGAACTCATACTGAATGCTTTTCTTCAAATTTCAGAAACAGAATAATTTCTCTGGAAGACAGCATTTGGAAAGATCTTAATAAGCTGGTAAAATTTTACATGAGCATTCATTCTATATACATTTGCAGGGAACCTACAATATAATGGACAGTTGTGTAAGTCTCTAGGATTAAAATGTGAATTAGATAGTTTTCTCCAGTAGATGGGATTAGGCAAAAACAAATGGTGAGAAATAGGATTGGTGCTATGGTGGAAGAAGACATATTGGTGGTTCAAAGCATAATCAACAGCTAGCTCTTAGGAATAACATTTGATGACATGCTGGGCTTTTTAATAAATGACAAATAGAAACTGAAAATAATCTAAATTCTTACCCATTTTAAAACACTGTTCTTCATTACAGCATACTAACACATATATATGGAATTTAGAAAGATGGTAACGATAACCCTATATGCAAAACAGAAAAAGAGACACAGAAGTACAGAACAGACTTTTGAACTCTGTGAGAGAAGGTGAGGGTGGGATGTTTCAAAAGAACAGCATGTATATTATCTATGGTGAAACAGATCACCAGCCCAGGTTGGATGCATGAGACAAGTGCTCGGGCCTGGTGCACTGGGAAGACCCAGAGGAATCGGGTGGAGAGGGAGGTGGGAGCGGGGATCGGGATGGGGAATACGTGTAACTCTATGGCTGATTCATATCAATGTATGACAAAACCCACTGAAATGTTGTGAAGTAATTAGCCTCCAACTAATAAAAAAAAATAAAAATAAAAAAAATAATAAAACGCTGTTCTTTAATGTTCAGTTAGATGTTTGACAAACCATTTATTGCAAGTTGATAAAAAAAAAAGTGTGCACAACTCCAGCCTTCCCATCCTTTTCACTGTTCTAATGGATGTGGCATTTCTGAGAGACCAAGAGAAATAAGGAGAAATGCAATAGACTCCGACCTTATGGTGAACAATAAACACCTTCCAGTCGTGTTAAGTGGATGCTAAATATATAAAGCTAATTATTTCATGAACTGGTGTCCTTCAGAGATTAAATTGTAGTTTATTTTCTGCCCGCTGTCTGTTACAGCAAAAATTCTCCAAGCAACCTGATCTAAAAGTAGCAGCATCTGTAGAGAATATTCTTGCTATGTTAGTCTCTGAATATCTTTTTGGGGGACTTGAATTATGTTGCTAATTATTTCAAGTGTCCACTTTCCTTTGCTTGCACTGACCTGATTAATGTATGGTTCTTCACTGCAACATCTCAGCGGGATCTTTTAGAGGAGGAAACTCTGCAGCAGAATTGTCTGCACCAGAGTCAGTGCTGGAATGTTTATACCATTGAAAGGATTGTCCTGAAATGGTCATGTCCCAGTGAGCTGCCTGAGTGAGACTTGCCTATGTTCAGGTTTATGTCCTGGCACTGCTGACTGATGTGGGACTCCAACCAGAGTAATTAAAGTGAGTTCTGGATCTCTGCATGGGAACAACTAGATTGCTTCTCAAAGTCTGATGGCTACCAAGAGGGAGAGGGAAACACAAAGAGAGGAAATTAATTCACACACTAATGAATTTTTTAATTAGTACTTAAAATTCCCAACTTCAGCAGCATATGTCCCTGTAGGGAATGGTATAGAATGATCCAGGTAATTAGAGAGAGCAAAGATATTAAAACAACTTATGGATATAATGCAACAGAAGATGTTTGAAGGTCAATGGCAGCCATTGAACACAGGATATGAAGCTATTAAGAGAAAATATAGGTTTGATATTAGTGCTTTTTTTTTTCCTGAAAAGAAACAAGAACAATCACTAAATTTAAAATAAAGGATTACATGCCAGAACAAAGATAAATCCCTGAAAGGGCATTAAAGGCTCTTTGGATATAAATTGGCCATTATTAATATTTTTAATTTGCTGTGTCATAAATCAATTTTTATTGTATAGTTTCCCAATAAACTTGAAAAGCTAATGTTTTAAGGATAATTATTGCAGTTTTCTCTAAGTATGATGATGATGACGATATATATAATAGAGCTTTAAAGAAACAAGGAAGTCATGGTGTTGTCATTTCTTCATCTTTTATAGCATTTCTGACTATAAATGCCCCATACCCTGAAAAGAGGAATGAAATTCTCAATATATGTGTGAATATTTCCCTTCAGAAGGCTTTCTTTAAAATCTAGAAATGGAAATTGTACATTTGCACGTATTCTAGGTCCAGCTATCAAGAGTTAGGGTACGACCTTCAGAAAACACATTTTAAACAGTGAAGAGGCAGGACCACCATTCTGGAGTTCTGCCTCAGCTTCAACTGCGAGAAGTTACTGATGCCAAGAGGGCAACCTTGGTTTTAACTGGGGTGGGTATTGGTCAACAGCAACTGAGGCTGCAGACACATCCTCCAACAGATCATTCACCATTTTTGTCACAATTATGTCACCACTGAGCCTCGCCACGCTCTCCTGCTTTCAGTCTTTGTATTCTGGAATCTATCCGGCATCCAGTTACCAACACAGTCTTCAAAAAATACCACTTCCACGATGCCTCTCTGTGGCCGAACAGAACACTTCATTAGCCTATGGGATATTTCTTAACATTTTTTTGCTCCTTGCACTGGTCTACTGCACTCTAACAAAGTATGGTAACAAAATACCACAGATGGAGAGGCTCAAACAACAGAAATTTATTTTCTCAGTGCCGGAGAGCAGAAGTCCAAGATCAAAGTGTCTACAGAGTTAGTTTCTCTGAGGTTTCACTCCTTGGGGTATAGACAGCTGTCCTCTCTGTGTGTCTTCACTTGGTCTTCAGTCTGTGCGTGTCTGTGTCCTGGTTCCCTCCTCTGATAAGTACACCAATCCTATTGGATGAGGGCCCCACACATACGACTTTAGTTGTCTTAATTACCTCTTTAAAGGCCTTTTCTCCAAACACAAGCTAGGGTACTGTAGGTTAGGGCTTCAACATATGGATTTGAAGGGAGCCAATTTAGTCTGTTGCAGTTCTCATCCAAGCCTTCAATGACCTGACTTGCAAATTTACAATTTACATCCTGACTAGGACCTCATTGGTATTGCTGGAGGCAAGCTGGGTGTGGATTTCTAATCCTCACCTTCACTAAGTTGAGTGTCTGTGGATACACAGTGTAGATGTTGCAGCTGGGTCCTCTGTTTTTGTATCTGTTGGAGGGAGATCTTAACGTGGTTCACAGAGCGCCCCTCCAGCCGCTGCAGTCTCAGGGTGCCCCCCACCTCCGCTCTCCTCCTCTACACGCTCCTCTGACCCTCTTGTCACTGATCATATACTGAGGCATGTTTTACATTTAATTTTTATATCACTGAATAATATAGGCCCTATAATGATAGGGATTTTCTTTTGCATTTGTTTTTTCCTACAGAGCATGCAGCAAAATGATGTGCATTAGCATCATTGATTAACTGAAATTAAATCAAATAAATTATTCATCAATGTTCTTGCTTTTCTGTACCACCTGGGGGTTGGTGTAGAAGAAAGTCCTTTGAAATTACTTCCACATGTGTCCTGTAACAGCTAAGTCCTGTTTCAGGAAGAGGTATCATTTTCTTGCAGTGGAATCACTGAACAAATGCATTCAGCTTCTTCAGAAAAATACATCTTGAGAGACAAGGAAAGTACTTTCTGTAATTTACAGGGAATGTTTCTCTGCTTTTAAGTTCTATGTGCAGGGTTTCTAACCAGGGGCTCTCTGCTCTTGCCGCCTCTCTGCTTTTCTCTGCTCTTGGCCATTTCTCCCGTAGATGAAAGAAATAAACAGACATCTGTTTTAGGATAAGATCTCAGAACACACAATGGGATCCTCAGCAATGTCTTTAGAGCAAGAACGTCAGCATGGCAGCTGCCATAGTCACACGCTCTAGGTGGAGAATGTGGCGGAGTTCATGCTTTAGCTCAGTTCTTCACCTCTTACCTACACAGTGCAACTCACATACATGCATGCACAAGTACACATGCATGTGCACACCTGCGTGTGCAAGTGACTTTACTCATCCCTGCAACCATTTCCCTTTTACCCACTTGCTTGGTGCCATATCTCACTTTTCTTTTGGAAGTAGTGTTCATGCCAGGCCACCACTATCAGAGTCATGAGGACAGGGGGTTCCATGGGGTAGAAACACCTCCTGTCTGGTATGCAGGAGCCATTGCTGAATCCCCCTTCCCACCTGAGGGGCCCGTGCAGCAGCTCACTGTGCTCTCTGTCTTCAATTGATCTCTTCAAGGTGGAAGAGCAGTGGATTTGGATGGGTAGTTAGCTGTTTGAAAACCACTGGTTTTCTGCCCCCACGTACCTGTGTACTCTTTTTCACCAATCATACAAAACCCACTTTATTCATAGGCAGAACTCAAGGCTCCATCCACAGGCTGGACTCATGAGAGCCCAGCATATCTGAGCAATGTTCCACCTTCCCCATCAGGTCCTGTGGGCTCCACGAAGCCCAGCAACTTACAGATGAGAAGAGAAATGATCTTTGCTTCTTGGGCTCCGGGGCACACTTTATGGTCTGGTCTGGCTGTGAGACCCACTCCCCTGAGTTCTGGAGGGCAGTCACCATTCTTCTTTCCCTGCAAGTGCGGCAGGTGTTCCCAGCCAGGAATCCACTCATTCTACAGAGGAGCAGTGATACCGGTGCACCCTAGCCCTTCTGGCCCCTGGGTAGCAGGTACAACTCAGACCTCCGGAACCTCAGCCGTGTCCATAAACCTTTAAGTCAGTGGTCATGGTCCCCTTGACTTTCATGTCTTCAGATTTTCATGTGTCATGTAAGCACCTAAATCACTCAACTTATTTGCATTTTTTATTAAACTTTTTATTTTGTATTCATTCTCCCCCAAATTCCCCTCCAATCCAGGCTGCCACATAACACTGAATGGAATTCTCTGTGCTATACAGTAGGTCCTTGTTGATTATCCATTTTAAATATAGCTATGTGTACATATCCACCCCAAACTCCCTAACTATCCCTTCCCCCCCCCAGCAACCGTAGTTCATTCTCTTAGTTCACTCTCTAAGTCTGTGAGTCTGTTTCTGTTTCATAAATAAGTTCATTTGTATCATGTCTTTTTAGAGTCTACATATAAGGGATGTCATACAATATTTCTCCTTCTCTGTCTGACTTACTTCACTTGGTATGGCAATCTCTAGGTCGCTCATGTTGCTACAAATGGCATTATTTCATTCTTCTTGATGGCTGAGTAATATCCCATTGTATATATGTACCACGTTTTATTTATTCATTCCTCTGTCAAGGGACATTTAGGTTGCTTCCTTGTCTTGCCTATTGTAAACAGTGTTGCTATGAACACTGAGGTGTGTATATCCTTTTGGATCATGTTTTGCTCTGGACATATGCCCAGGAGTAGGATTGCAAAGTTACAGGTAGGTCTAGTTTTAGGTTTTTTTAGGAACCTCCATACTGTTCTCCACAGTGGCTGCAGTAATCTACTTGTTTGCTTTTTGCTTCCAATGCCTAGAATGGTCCTCCTCTCTTGACTGAATCCTGACTGGCACTACCAGACACTTATTTCACGTAAATCCCATGAGACCGGCATGACTTGCCTCTTTTAGTGGTAACCATGCCTCCCACTGTCACACTTAACCGTGTCCCTGAGTGAGCTGTGCATCCTAGAAGGTGGACACCTGTGCCTCTTACCTCCACGCTGTTCCTACTGACACAGGCTTGATGGCCAGGTGCCCAGTGAGAATAGCTCATTCGTGGTCACATGGCTCATGAAAGGCAAACAAAATTCGAGTTGGGGTCAGCAGATGCAAACTCTGATACACAGGATGGATAAACAGCAAGGCCCTGTTGTAGAGCACAGGGAACTCTATTTGATGTCCTGGGATAAACCAGAGTGGAAATGAACATGAAAAAGAGTGTCCATACGTGTATAACTGAGTTATTTTGCCATACAGCAGAAATGAACATAACATTGTAAATCAACTACACTTGAATACAAAAGAAATTGATTAAAAATCTTAGAGTTCTGATCAATCTGATTCTCAAATTTATTCCTATTCCTAACCAGCCTATTTTCCATTAGAAGTTAATTTTAAGATTTTTATTCGAGGACATGTCAGAAAAATTGGGGAAAAAATGCTCTTAATCATGGCACAAATCATTCGATAATAAAACTTACTAATAAGTTTGGTAATACCATAGATAAAAACATGAAAGCAAATGCTGCAAACTAATGAGATTTATCTTTGGATTACCTCTGCTATATTGTTTCCTTAAATGTTTGTCTACTATGAAGACATGACTTCAGTTCCACAATTTATCCTTAGCACACTATTTTGTTTCACAAATGATGAGCTCCCCTTCTGCATTTAAGGCAGAGCCGTGTCCTCTCAGACCAGCGAGGGGAGGCATGCCCTTCCCCATCCTTCACGTCTGTGCAGAGCAGGGGCGGACAAGGTGAGGGCGCGCCGCTCAGGGTGCTTCCTGCAGCGTAAATCTTCAGAGAAAGCCTTTCTAGGAGAGGAGACTCTGCCCTCCAAATGGTCTGTGTGGAGCACACACATATGCTGCATGACATAAATCCCGTATCAAGGGAGCTCTGTTTAAAGGTGAAAGCTGCCACATCTCTTAGGTTTCCACTCCCCTACCCTGATGAGATTTTCTAGACCCCACACCTTTTTATCTTTATATGTTTCTAATTTCTTTTGCAATGAATATAGGAAATCTCTCTTCAGTAAGTTTGAGTTGGGTAATTTAACTCAATGACACTTAATCCATGATTTAAAGGAATTAGAGCAAGAAGAGAGAGTGGAAAAAGCCTACCTCTCAATACACATCAAAAATTAATTTTGACTTTGTAGATGAAGAAGGGAAACCACCAATGAAATGGACTAGGCTTGATGCCAGGATAAATCTTTACTGCTGATACCACTTCCCCTGAATTAAAATATTATCTTAAATTATTTATCTGGTTTTCCTTTTGGAAATCATTCTCCAAGACAGCTTTCTAAACTTGAACAGTGCAAACAATCCCTAAAAATATTACAAATACGATACATATGCTGTTCCTTTATGTCCCTGTAAATAGTGTTAATTCTTCCAGTTTTTAAAGTATAATTTTTTTGAATTATTTTATTGTGACATAGAAAATTCCACTAAAAAAAGTTATTTGAAGCAAAGAATTTGAGTCAATCACTTTGTTTAGATGCTATAAGAACTTTGAAGTCTAAAATAAACGTAATCTTTTAGACAAAGTATTTCTTCTCTGTCTTTTCTTGACATAATTTTATTTATTATGCATGTTTTTATTGCCAGAGCAATGCCTTTAAAATTGCATATCTATGTGCTGGTCACCTAGACTAAAAGTTCCAATGGTTCCACACTTCTTACTATGTTGTTCTGAATTTCTGTGCTCATACTCAAGTTCTTCATAAGTGGACTCTATCCGCCTAAGACAGACATTTGTCCTCAGTGCTACCACTGAGGACTGTGCCCTCCCCCAAATGTGCATCCTCCTCCCTGCTCCCTTCCTGTCCTGGTCAGACCATTTTTCTTTGAAACAAGGATCTTCTTTTCCATTTAGGTAGAGTGGGCATTCCAAACTGGCCCCCTGAAGGGCAGTGTGGCCGTCAGGGTTATTTAGTTTGACTCATATGTGTGTGTCTGTTTGTTTCATTGCATATGAGATCTGTCTGGTCTGTAAAGTTCTCAGATAGGAGAACTCAGGCTCCCTATGCTGAATTGACCAGCATGAAGCCACTTCATGTGTTGCCTGCATGACTGATCATTTGAAAGCATTTGCTTCTGAGTCTTGAATTCTATACAGCCTATGAAACTCGTAATAACTGAACATACACCTTATCTAGGGAAGCTTAGACCTTGTCTAAGGAAGTCCAAGACCTTCTTCAAGGCTGAGGAGCAGACTAGGCAGAGACTGCAGATTACACACAGATCACAGTTTGAATAGGTCAAGTGTTACGGCTTCCAGGGCTTCCCTTGTAGCTCAGTTGGTAAAGAATCTGCCTGCAGTGCAGGAGACCTGGGTTCGATCCCTGGGTTGGGAAGACCCCCTGGAGAAGCAAATGGCAACCCACTCCAGTACCCTTGCCTGAAAAATCTCATGGACAGACGAGCCTGGTGGGCTGCAGTCCATGGGGTCACAGAGAGTCGGGCATGACTGAGTGACTAACACTTACTTACTTACACTTACGGCTTCTAAGAGACTAGGACTGACAGGCAGTTCAGATTACAGACCTGTGATCAGCATGTTGTTACAGCTAAAGAAGCATTGTTAATTGAATGCTTTCAGTTTCTCTGATTTTCCTATTAAGCCCATTTCCCAGCACTTGTTGTGTGCTTTGATTTAAAACATTCCAGATGCCTAGGGTATAGAGATCAAACAAAGACCATGAAAAACAAAATAAAATAAAACCTTAGAATGGGGGATGGAGACATGAGAAGATAGTAATTCACAGCCCCATGCGTTGAGCCACTGCTGAAACACTTTACAGAGTGAAGGAAGGTTTGACTCAATGGGAGGTGATCTTCACAAACCCCTGGATGGTGGTCTGGGAGTGTTCTGAATTGCTGTCTTAAGGAGAAAGCAGCTAAAACCCAGAGACCTCAAGGAACCAGTCAAATAGCTCCCCTTGGAGGTGGAGGAGGACTTACTGCAAGTCCTCTGACACCCGTATGGCTTTCTTTAAACTGTGTCGATGAGTCGGCTTCTCATGGGGATCTCTCCTCTCCTTTCCAGCTGCCCCTCCACCCCACAGCTGTGCCCAGTTCACTGCTGGTTACACGTGGACCACTGTGGGGGCGGGGTGGGGCGGGGCAGGCCGCCCGCCCCTCCCCAGGAGGCCACAGTCAGGGCCAGTGGAGCCGGCGCACCCTTGTCTTCAGGAAAGGTGGTGAGTGGAGTGGGGAGCAGGACCACGAGCCCCCGAGCAGTGTTCTAGGCAGGTAAGAACCTGGGTCCATTTTCAAGTGGAGGAGCTTGCATATCACTCCTAACTTCCCAAACTCAGGACGGTACTCAGAATTTAAGTTACAAGCAAAGAGGGAGGGAGACCTATGTAAAGATCTAAAGTCACATACAAAGTGGAATCTTTTAATCAACACTGAAGCAAATTTCTTCTAATTAGTGAAAGACTTTTATGTTACTTTCCTTTATGCCAACTCTAGCTTTTCTAGGGGAAAAAAAGGAATTTTTATTCCCTGATATATGCATTTAGAATGGATTGGGGAAAAGAGGAATTTTGCAGGAGAGAATAATATGAAGATAAATCTCATATTTTCTGTGTAGCATCATTAGTAGTCACAGTATTTGTTTCCAGAAAATGAAATATGTGCAGTTACGACTTTCTGATTCTTAACTCCGTGGAGGATTTATATTTTAACCTTTAAGAGAGAGAATTTGAAACAGCAAATGACTTTATTGCGACTAAGTAACATACCAGGTGTGCCTGCTCTGAGTAAGCCGTTGAAAAACCACGTATTTGATAATCAATTTGATTCATTATTTTCTTCCTATTAGAATCATTAAGTATGCAACCTTTTCTTTCAAAGAACTGATTACAGGGGCAAATGTCTTCCAGTTTTTATTTATCACCATCCCTTAAAATTTAGATTATAATGAATTATTTACAGGCAACCTAAAATCCAAAGCAAATAAGATTAATTGAAGGCTGAGTTTTGCAGTTTTATCTGTGTCTTTATCTCAAGGAGTGAGTGGTCATCCTGAGAAGCCAGTGCAGTGTCTCCCGTCACCAAGGCATGTTTTCCTGTCTTGTACATAATGAGAAAAGGATGCTAATAGCCGCTCAGAAGCAGAACCCTTCACAGGCTGGACTGGCCACGTCAGCGTCGTCACCAAGATAAGTCTGTTTGTAATCCTCGGGGTGGCGGGGGCGCAGGGACCAAGCTCGTGCGCGCATGCGCAGGGCCCGTGGGCAGGAGCGGGCGTGTGTTTCTCCTGCAGGATTCAGGTTCGCTCTCCTTGGCTGCCCGGGGCAGCAGCTCTGCCATTGGCTCTTTTGGAATCAGCAGGTGGAGCAGGAGGCTGTGAGTGAAGGTGCTCTTTGTTGTGAGACATGAGCACGCGCCTGGTGTCTGTGAAGTGCCTCGCGCATCTGTCATCCTGGGCCTCTGTGGATCGTCTCTGTAGGTGCACTTCCTCCGGGGGCCTCCTCCTTCTCCTCAGCCAGTTCAGTCGCTCAGTCATGTCCGACTGTATGTGACCCTGCGGACTGCAGCACACGAGGCTTCCCTGTCCATCATCAACTCCCAGAGTTTACTCAAACTCATGTCCATTGAGTTGGTGATGCCATCCAACCATCTCATCCTCTGTCGTCCCCTTCTCCTCCTGCTTTCAACCTTTTCCAGCCTCAGAGTCTTTTCAAATGAGTCAATTCTTCACATCAGGTGGCCAAAGTACTGGAGTTTCAGCTTCAGCATCAGTCCTTCCAATGAATATTCAGGACTGATTTGCTTTAGGAGGGACTGCTTGGATCTCCTTGCAGTCCAAGGGACTCTCAAGAGTTTTCTCCAATGCCACAGTTCAAAAGCATCAATTCTTCGGCACTCAGCTTTCTTTATAGTCTAACTCTCATATCCATTCATGACTACTGGAAAAACCATAGCTTTGACTAGATGGACCTTTGTTGGTAAAGTAATGCCTCTGCTTTTCAATATGCAGTCTAGGTTGGTTATAGCTTTTCTTCCAAAGAGCAAGTGTCTTAATTTCATGGCTGTAGTCACCATCTACAGTGATTTTGGAGCCCCCCAAAATAAAATCTCTCACTGTTTCCATTGTTTCCCCATCTATTTTCCATGAAGTGATGGGACCAGATGCCATGATCTTAGTTTTTGGAATGTTGAATTTTAAGCCAACATTTTCACTCTCCTTTTTCACTTTCTTCAAGAGGCTCTTTAATTCTTCTTTGCTTTCTGCCATAAGGTGGTGTCATCTGCATGTCTGAGGTTATTGATACTTTTCCTGGCAGTCTTGGTTCCAGCTTGTGCTTCATCCAGCCCAGCATTTCTCATGATGTACTCTGCATGTAAGTTGAAAAAGCAGGGTGACAATATACAGCCTTGACATACTCCTTTCCCAATTTGGGACCACTCTGTTGTTCTGTGTCCAGTTCTAACTATTGCTTCCTGACGTGCATGCAGATTTCTCAGGAGGCAGATAAGGTGGTCTGGTATTCCCATCTCTTGAAGAATTTTCCACAGTTTGTTGTGATCCACACAGCCAAAGGTTTTGGCATGGTCAATAAAGCAAAAGTAGATATTTTTTGAAACTCTCTTGCTTTTTCAATGATCCAGAAGGTGTTGGCAATTTGATCTCTGGTTCCTCTGCCTTTCTGAAATCCAGCTCGAACATCTGGAATTTCACGGTTCATGTACTGTTGAAACCTGGCTTGGAGAATTTTGAACATTACTTTGCTAGTGTGTGAGACAAGTGCAATTGTGTGGTAGTTTGAACATTCTTTGGCATTGCCTTTCTTTGGGCTTGGAATGAAAGCTGACCTTTTCTAGTCCTGTGGCCACTGCTGAGCTTTCTAGATTTACTGGCATATTGAGTGCAGAACTTTCACAGCATCATCTTTTAGGATTTAGATAGCACAACTGGAATTCTATCACCTCCACTAGCTTTGTTTGTAGTGATGCTTCCTAAGGCCCATCTTTGAGCCTCCTTCTCCTACACATGCATATATGTGCTTGTCGCACACATGTGCACTCCTCCTCCACCCCCCCCCCCCCCACACACACACTCAGTTTGCACAGCTAAACTCAGTGCCTCAGTCCAGAGGCACGTCATTCTCGCCCGGTAGCTGAGCACCTCCCCCGAGGTCCTCCCATCACTTACTGTCCCATGGTGACCCCATGGTTTTATACTTGTCTGCACAGCCAGTTCTTTGAGTACAGTGTGAGTTTTTTGCACATGGGAACTGAGGACCTTGCAGTTTCTGTCTTTATAAACCGGGCCCAACCTGAGCTTAGCATGCACAAGCAGGTCTCCCTTGGATTAGTCCAAGAGGGCTCCGTGTGCAGATACAGCCTCCGGCCATGGAGCAGGCTCTCCTCTGGTGGGTGGAATCTCTCAAGAGGGACTGAAAAGCTTTTGTGCCTAATTCCTGTCTCACCAGGCTGTGAGCGAGACTGTAGGAGGGGTTCAGGTGTGAGAGAGAGGAAGAAGATGCCAGATTTCCAAAATGAATCTTTACTCTTGATTGTCTTAATGATTTCCTAGTACCTCTGAATGTATCCACTTAAGATCTAACCTGCTGTAAAAGTCCTTTTTGTTTTTCCAAGAGGGTGATTTTACACAAAATCAATTTGATGAAAGCTGTTTTAAATATGGTCTAAGTTTATGGCGGTAGGTATTCTATTTTACTTTGCATTTTATTTTGAGTTTTTAAAGAGGGTCTGGCCTCCTCCTGTTGCCAATTAAACAGCTGGTCTGACAGAGCTGGCAGCCTTCTGAAATCTCTGATTGAGCAGAAGACTGAAGGAAAATTGCCATGCTCTTGTTTACACCACAACTGCTCTTAGTCATAGGACCACTCAGAGTATTTCTGAATAAGGGTGTTTCAGGCCGCTGGGGAAATGCAGGAGGAGACCGTGAGACAGAAGCAGAGTGCAGGGGGGTGGGGATAAGAGGGGAAGGGTAGGGGTCGGAGGGGTAGGAGTAGGGGAGGGCTATTTTCAGTTCTGAACCAGGTTTCAGGAGCCTCCGCCCATCCCTGGGGAGTAGTGCATGCAGACCATTTGCTGGCCTGTATCCATATTTTATTTGCTTTCTCTCTAAGGAGGATATCTTTTCACATTCAAGTTATGAATGAATATTGAAAATAATAAGCCTTTTAGGAAGATGCATGGCTCATGGAGGTGAATATTAAACCCTTGCGATGACTGTGGCTGGAAGATGTGGCGCCTCGTTCCATCGTGGACTCTGCTGGTTCTGACGACCCATTGACTTCAAACGCTTTACAGAAACGACTGGTGTGATGAGGTTCATGTTTTCCCAGCCACTTCGCATTCAGTATACTCTGTTAATAGAGACTTCCCTGGTGGTCTAGTAGTTAAGACTCCATGCTTCCAATGTAGGGGGTGCAGGTTTGATCCCTAGTTGGGGAACTAAGATCCCACATGCAGAGGGACATGGTCAAAATATTAAAAAAAACAAAAACTAAAAATTAGTATACTCTGTTATGTTACAGTTTTATGTGTGTCTTTCATTATATGGTCTATTGTTTAACCTTTTACACTTGGTATTTTGGTTTTTTAAAAGACCTCATGGAGTTAAGTATATAATAAATAATACAACCAAACTGTAAAACTTGACATCTTGACTTATTTCTACAACAGTGACATTATGACCAAGTCAATATACATCCATCACCCCCAAGCTCCTCAACCCTCCCCCACCTCAGGCACCTGCTGCTGTGACTTGTGTTTTAAAGATTAGGCCGCACGTACTGGAGCCAAGCAGGATGCAGTCTTTCTTGGCTGGCAGAAGGGGTCTCTTCCTTCACTCAGCAAAATTATTTTGAGATCCATTTGCTCATATTTCATATATCATTAATTCATTCTTTTTTTTTTTCATTTATTTTTATTAGTTGGAGGCTAATTACTTTACAATATTGTAGTGGTTTTTGTCATGCATTGACATGAATCAGCCATGGATTTACATGTATTCCCCATCCCGATCCCCCCTCCCACCTCCCTTTCTACCCGATCCCTCTGGGTCTTCCCAGTGCACCAGGCCCGAGCACTTGTCTCATGCATCCAACCTGGGCTAGTGATCTGTTTCACCCTAGATAATATACATGTTTTGATGCTGTTCTCTCGAAACATCCCACCCTCGCCTTCTCCCACAGAGTCTAAAAGTCTGTTCTGTACATCTGTGTCTCTTTTTCTGTTTTGCGTATAGGGTTATCATTACCATCTTTCTAAATTCCATATATATGTGTTAGTATACTGTATTGGTCTTTATCTTTCTGGCTTACTTCACTCTGTATAATGGGCTCCAGTTTCATCCATCTCATTAGAACTGATTCAAATGAATTCTTTTTAATGGCTGAGTAATATTCCATGGTGTACACGTACCACAGCTTCCTTATCCATTCATCTGCTGATGGGCATCTAGGTTGCTTCCATGTCCTGGCTATTATAAACAGTGCTATGATGAACATTGGGGTGCACGTGTCTCTTTCAGATATGGGGTTCCCAATGCCCAGAAGTGGGATTGCTGGGTCATATGGCAGTTCTATTTCCAGTTTTTTTAAGAAATCTCCACACTGTTCTCCATAGCGGCTGTACTAGTTTGCTATCCAAAAGTCTACAAGCAATAAATGCTGGAGAGGGTGTGGAGAAAAGGGAACCCTCTTACACTGTTGGTGGGAATGCAAATTCATTCTTTTTTATTACTGAGTAGTATTCAGTGTTTGAATATACCATGATTTATTTACCTGTTTATTTGTTTATTTTTTTTGAAAAGGCAAGGAATACAAAGTTTATTCATTCAAGAAACACATTAAACACCTATAATGTGCTAGATATTCCATATTAATTTCTTTTGCTATACAGTAGGTCCTTGTTGGTTATCCATTTTGAATACAGCATTATGTACATGACCTTCCCAAACTCCCTAACTATCCTTTCCCCCCAGCAACCATAAGTTCATTTTCTAAGTCTGTGAGTCTCTTTTTATTTTGTAAATAAGTTCATTTATATCATTTCTTTTTAGAATCCACATGTAAGGGGTGTGATATGGTATTTCTCCTTCTCTGTCTGACTTCACTCGGTGTGACACTCGCTAGGTCCATCTCTATTGCTGCAAATGGCATTATTTCAATCTTTGCAATGACTGAGTAATATTCCATTGTATATATATATGTACCATGTCTTTATTCGTTCCTCTGACAGTGAACATTTAGGTTGCTTCCGTGTCTTGGCTATTGTAAACAGTGCTGCAATGAACACTGGGGAGATTGTATTATTTTGGATCATGTTTTTCTCCAAATATATCCCAGGAGTGGCATTGCAGGGTTATATGGTATTTCTATTCTTAGTTTTTTCAGGAACCTCTATACTCTTCTCTATATGGCAACCCACCCAGTATTCTTGCCTGGAGAATCCCATGGACAGAGGAGCCTGGCCGTCTACAGTCCTTGGGGTCGCAAGAATTGGACATGACTTAGAGACTAAGTAGGCTCAGTCAGTTCAGTCGCTCAGTCGTGTCTGACTCTGTGCAACCCCATGGACCGCAGCATGCCTGGCCTCCCTGTCCATCACCAACTCCTGGAGTTTACCCAAACTCATGTCCATTGAGTTTGAGTTTAGTGACTAAACCACCACCATACTGTTCTGTGTAGTGGCTGTACCAATTTACAATCCCACCAACAGTATAGGAGGGTTCCCTTTTCTCCATACCCTCTCCGGCGTTTGTTTTTTGTGGATTTTTTGACGGTAGCCATTCTAACTGATGTGAGGTGATATCTCATTGTAGTTTTGACTTGCATTTTTCTGATAACTAGTGATGTTGAACATGTTTTCATGTGCTTACTGGCCATCTGTATATCCTCTTTAGAGAAATGTCTATTCAGGTCTTCTGCCCATTTTTTGGGTGGGTTATTTGTTTTGATGCTGTTAAGTGTCATAAGCTGTTTGTAAATTTTGGAGACTAATCCCTTATCAGTCACATTATTTGCAAATGTCTTCTCTGAATCTGTGATTTGTTTTTTCATTTTGTTTGTTGTTTCCTTTGCTGTGTAAAAGCTTTTGAGTTTCAGTAAGTCCCATTTGTTTATTTTTGTTTTATTTCCATTATTCTGGGAGATGGATTGAAAAAACATGTTGCTGTGATTTATGTCAGAGAGTGTCCTGCCTATGTTTTCCTCTAGGAGTTTTACCGTGTTCTGTCTCACATTTAGATGTTTACCTGTTCATCTTCTGATGGGCGTTTATGTGGTTTCCAGCTTTGAGCTCTTACAAAGCTGTTATGAATGTGATAGACAAGTTCTAGATGGGAACGTTTATCCACTTCTCCTGGGAAAAAGCAAATAAACAAAAAAGAATGGAATGAGTGTTTTACGTAGTAGGTGTATGTTTACTTAAAGTGCTGAGTTGTTTTCACCAAGACTGTGTCATTGTGCAGCCGCACCAGTGTGCGGAAGGTTCTGGCTGTTCAGTGTTCTGGCAGTGCTGTGGATTTCAGCCTTTCTAAGAGGTGTGTAGTTCTATCACACTGCTTTTTAATTTGTGATTTCTTAATGACTAATGATGCTGAGCATCTTTTCATATGCTTATCTGTAATCAGTACATCTTCTTTTGTGAAGTGTATGCTCAAATACGTCGCCCTTTTTCTTCTGACCTTTGTCTTCTTAACTTAGTTCTGGAAATTCTCTATGTATGATGGATACATGTCCTTTGTCAGAGACACATGATTTACAAATACTTTCTAAGAGTCTAAGGCTTGTTTTTCATTCTCTTCATAGAATCTTCCAAAGAACAGATGTTTTTAATTTTAATGAGGTCCACAGAATAGACAGAGCCGACTAAGAAAAAGTCCAAAGTGGAAACCACAAATTCCAGACAAGAAAAATGGACCTTGTGTACTTGGGGTCAGCTGTATCTCAAGCAGTCAAACTCAGACAGGCCGATAGCCAAAATGTTCTTCATTTTTTCCATCATACTAATTTTAAATGGGCCATATGATTCACAGCCCCAGTGGAGTTATATGCTTCTTGATTCGGGAACTAAATTCAGGACACTTAGCTACCATTTTTAAGTTATATAGAAAACATAAGCACTGAGATTATTCTAATATCAAGTTTCAAATGATCAGAAAATACACTTTCTGAGACTGAGTGAAAAAGCCTGGGAAACAAACCATGTAAATGTACAGTGTTATAGAAGTGAACTAAATTAAGCAATTCTAAAAATAAAAAAATATACATAAAATAATCCTCAGGGGATGGCACATTAGGAATTAGTTTTATTTTCAGCTTTTATTGCTAGTGTTTTAGTTTGTTTGTTTTACCAAGTTAGACTTCTCTTTGTATGGCAAGAAGATCCTGAAGCCCCATTGGGACAGAGAGACCAGTAGAAATGCACATTTTAGTCATATCTGCATGGACATCATCCCATGAGAGTAAAGCTGAAATGCGGGTCTTATTACGAAGGCATTATAACAAAATATTTTGAAACAAGTTCGAGATATTTCTACAAGCTACTTTTTTCTGGAAACATGGGAAATTTTATACAAGTACATTTTCAGGGTTCCATACAAGGGATTTGGTACCACAATTTAAGGAGTCACAGTGATGGAACCAGAATGATAAATGAGAGACAGAGAAAGAGGAAGGGAGGGAGGGAGGGAGGAAAGGAGGATAATAACAGTAAGCAAGCACTTAAATTCAGGAATGAAAATTCTTTCCATCTCATCCATTTGGATTTTAGGCCTCAAGGTAAAACATTTCCCTAACAGTTTATCCTAAATAAGGCAGGTTAGATAATAAACAGGACTGCAATGGTTGGATCATATTTACAGCAGGGTTTCAGAGTAGATGGGGTTAGAGGTGACCCTGAGGTCACTGGTTTTGAAGCAGAAAGATATGCAGTGGCCACTCGCCTTAGTATTCTGTTCCTTCAATGCTGTTTCTCTAACCTTAAGATACTGCTCAGGATGGAGATGAAATTAAATGCCAGTGTTGAACAATTTTCTGTGACAAGACTGTGATGTCATTGATAAGGGTCTGTCTGCTGGAAACTCCAGACGTACTTAAGTGGAATTACCATGTGCTTTTGAACTTGGTGTTGGAGAAGACTGTTGAGAGACCCTTGAACAGCAAGGAGATCCAACCAGTCCATCCTAAAGGAAATCGGTCCTGAATATTCACTGGAAGGACTGATGCTAAAGCTGAAACTTCAATACTTTGGCCACCTGATACAAAGAACTGACTCATTTGAAAAGATACTGATGCTGGGAAAGATTGAGGGCAGGAGGAGAAGGGGACGACAGAGGATGAGGTGGTTGGATGGCATCACTGACTCAATGGACATGAGTTTGAGTAAACTCCGGGGGTTGGTGATGGACAGGGAGGCCTGGCATGCTGCAGTCCCTGGGGTCACAAAAAGTCAGATGCAACTGAGCAACTGAACTGAACAGTAGGGGGAGAAGTTGTAAGTTTTTATGTAGAAAGCATCTCAAATCTGTGTATCACAGTATGGGCAATACACTATGGGGGCAAGTTCATTACATTTAACATTTTCCCTCCTCTGTTCAGAAAACAAAAGTTTGCTTTGCCCATTCAGTGTATTCCCTTTACTGAAAAAAAAAAAAAAAATTTTTTTTTTTTCTCGCCTTAAACTGGTGTTTGGGTTTTCATGATGCAGACTCTGAGGTTAAGGAAAAAAGGTAGGAGTGAGGTGAGAAGGTAAGAGTTTAAGAACAAGAGATCCATGGGCTGAAGCTGCAGGACTGGACAGGAAGCGAGAGACACTGCAGGATGTGAAGCAAATTGGAGCAGTGAAAACAGGCTACGGGGTTTTCACTGCTTGTTTGTGTTGCTCTGATGTCGACCCCGTTCTGAGGTGGCAGCTTTAATGATCCTCCTTTAAATAACAGCCCTTCCATTTTCTGACATCCTGTGATTTGCCATGTACAAGGACATCTCTCTGAGGATTTTTAAAGCAATATACCAAATGCATACTCTCATTGATTCTGAAAGATATCACATCTGTCAAAATAAAGAAGGGTGTTGTAGAAATGGACAACTCACAGGAGAAACAGTTCTTAGACTCTGAAGAGTTGGTATTGTGGTTTAAAGACTGATCTGGAATAAAGTTGTGAAAAGCTTTCAGAATACAGGGAGAAAGCAGAAACAAAGACACATATCCGGGGGATTCCTGATGAACGACAACACTGAGAAAATTTAATTTATTTCAGAAAGGAAGAAGTGCAAAGGAGGCAGGTGAAAAATTCAGATAATAGAAAGGATTTTTCTCATAAAAAATGGTGATGAGCCTTCGCCTTATTCTGGGAGCTCACCCATTGCTGGTTCTCTTCTCTTCCTTTAGGAAGAGGTTCAGCATCAGTCCTTCCAGTGAATATTCAGGACTGGTTTCCTTTAGGATGATGACACTTTCCTGGCCCCTTACAGTTGGGAGGAACCATGAACTAGTTCTAGTGGGTGGATTTGTGTGGAGATCATTTCCAAGCCATGGCATCTAAGTGCCGGTGTGCATCTCCAGGCTCTTCTTCTCTGCCTGCCTTGGAACTGTGTTGTGATGATGGATGATGAAGCAGAGATTGAAACATCCTGGGTTTCCAAGACACTGCAGAGAGATGGCTGTCCTGAGCATAGCCTGGACACTTGAGGGCCATTAACCAAATAAAAAATGCCCTTAAGATGCTGAGATATTTGTGCTGTTTGTTATAGAGACATAAGACTTTCTTCTCTAGCTAAAGTAGTTTCTTGATTTTGATACTTTATAAATTTCTTACACAATTTCTATGTCATTTAGCAGCAAAAAATGGTAAATTGTGAGCAGAACTTTAGTATTAAGTGGGGATAGTAGCAAAAGTCTTCAATTAATGTGGAAATGATGGTGGTATGCCCTGGGACATGGCCATGATAACAAGAGGAGAGATTGGAAACTATTATAAATCAAATTGCCACATTAAAAGGCAAGATTGAGAGCAGATGAAACTCTATTTAGGAAAAAAATAAGCAAGTAAAGTAAAGTTTTTTGTTTTATAATAAATTGTGAATTCTGTCTTTTGGGAATTTCAAGCTTCGGAAGCCCCAAAGACCTAGTTTTCCTTCACCCGCTTCTGCTCCCTGACAAGCCGCATGTTCCAGGTGCCTCACATAAGCCCAGCGCCTCCACTGAAGCAGCATTTTCCACTATGCTCTTGCCTACTCAGGTTTCTTTCAAGGTGACGGTGACATTACAGGCTACTGGTCCCCTCTCCACACTCAAGTGAATGAGCTCCTGGAATTGTACTGTTACAAATTTCCCAGATGAATTTTACATACTGAAGTCTGAGAACTGCTCTACTAAAGAGTTTTCTCATCTATTAGGACCTTTCAATGGCTAGTTTCCCTGAATATCTTGTGTTCTGAGGTGACTCAGTGTTTCATCCTGTGTTGTATTCTTATCAGCATTACAATATAGTTCACTTGGACTGAGAGTCCTTTGGACTGCAAGGAGATCAAACCAGTCCATCCTAAAGGAAATTAACTCTGAATAGTCATTGGAAGGACTGATGTGGAAATTGAAGTTCCAGTACTTTGGCCACCTGATGCGAAGAACTGACTCATTGGCAAAGACCCTGATGCTGGGAAAGATTGAAGGCAGGAGGAGAAGAGGATGACAGAGGATGAGATGGTTGCATGGCATCACTGGCTCAATGGACATGAATTTGAGCAATCCTGGACACAGTGAAGGACAGGGAAGCCTGCAGTGCTTCAGTCCATGGGGTCACAAAGTCGGATGCGACTTAGTCACTAAACAACAACAGCAACAACAGAAAAGCTGACTTAGATCAGTATGAGAAGCCAAATATTTTTCTAGATGAGGTAATCTGTCGGAGGACACAGGGAGCTTTTATTGAAGAACAGTGCATGGACTAACTTTTCTGTTATAAAAATCACCCTGATGTTTGCAAATGCATATCCAATTTTACACCTAAAAATTATGTGAGGTTAAGTCATTGCTTTATAGTCTCAGTATGTACCCTGTTTATTTGATAAGCTACCATGATTATTTGCTATAATTCTAGATGGTATTAATAAAATAGCACATCTATCAAAAACATGGCTGATCACTTATTACAATGACCCTAAGGAACGTGTGTGTGTGTGTGTGTGTGTGTGAGAGAGAGAGAGAGTAGCCCCAAAGATGCATTAACCATGTACAGAATACTTACAAGAGAACTCCTCAGGCTCTCCTGATGTGTCTTGTTTTTTTTTTTGCAGATCCTTTGAATAAGTTGCCAGCTAAGCAGACCAACAGCAAAAGATGGTCAGAGCGGGAGACTTCCTGCTCGATGTGGTTGTCCCTGATTCAAGGTGTATATGTGAGACTGTAGCAGGAAGAAAAGGCAGAGGCAAAACAGAAAACAAGAAGTTTGAAAAAGGAGTTATGCACCAGAAAAGAAAACATGCTCCTTAGAGTCACACCTACCTTCTACAGGCAAATTTAAAATCCTCTGTATTTCTGAAACATCAGAGGGATTGCCCTGGATATGTTTGGTAATAAAAACCAAAGAGAATTGAATTTCATTTTTTTTTTTTCCCCATAGAAGAGAGAATAATTTGAACTTCTGGGGTGGGAAGCACACAGAAGGAGAAATGAGGAGGTAAACTTGGTATGTTTTGAGGGAGGATTGGAGAAAACCCCCCCCCTTTTTTTTTCATTGAGGGAATGAAGTAGCTGTTTGTCTCTTCCTGGAATTCTGGGGAAGGTCTCTAATGCTTGTGGGGAGGTGACTGGGGAGAACAGTATACAAGACTCAGGAGGCAGAAAAGGAGACCATCTGAAAGGAAGTCCCGGGGGAATTCTCAGATCTCTTTGGGAAAACTTATTTAAAATTATGAGACTGGAAGTTCCTATTATTACACTCTTCCATGTTGGAATGTGGTGCTTACATGGTGGGTGGTAGTAATTAAATTCAGTGTCAGAAAACTAGAATTGCACATGATTTGGAAGACAAATTTATACTGTATCCCAAATGTCAGCGCTCCAGCACTTCATTTCCCAGTGTTTCTGAATGACTACTGAGCCCAAGTACCGAGGACCAGGACCTCATGACACGTGTTGCTGAGAGCAGAGCTGCAGCTCAGCCCGTCTAAGCCAGGTCCAGAGGATGAGCTGAGGTTGCCAGCGAGATCACGGGTGCGAGGCAGGGACTGCAGGGTCTGGGGCGTGGGCCATGAGTTCTGCTATGAAAGGGTGCTGTGGGTGTCAGCAACAGCACCTTGTCCAATAAAGCAGGGAAGAGTAACAGGAGTATAGACCCAAGATACCCAGTTACAGAGTTTTGATACTAACCTGCAGATAGTTAAGAATTATTATTATTATTTGTTTTTTGGTGCCAAGAGGGGTATGAATGTGATGAAGAATTTTATGCAATCAGATGTGCATTAAAAAATCACTCAGGTAGAGTATAAGGAAACTGCTGCTTGAGCAGACAATGTCCCTGATTTAGTCACAAAACTCAGGCCCTCAGGAAGCCCATTACCTGATGCCGGTCCATGTGAGGATGCCACTGGATGACGGAGCCTCCACCCCTCTTGCAGTGATGGTGTTGCCACTCTCTCGATTTTTCAGGGACTAGAAACCAGTGACAATGATAATAGAAATACCAAACAAGTTCAAAACAGCCCATCCGTCTGAACTGTGTTTTTTAATGTTCACAGTATTTAGGAGATTCAGTGGCTGAACCTACATGCCAAAAGGGAAGACACAGCGTTTGGCAGTGAAGACACGTGGAGACTGTTTGTCAGAACGTGTCTCTCCTGCATGTTTCTTTCCAGGGTGGGTTGCTGTACTGTCCAAATGAGGAGCCATATTATCATGAAGACCACGGTGAAGATTGGGAGGCAGTGTATAAGAATAGAATGAATGTAGGCTTTGGGCATGAAACACACCTTAAAAAATCAGTGAAAATTAAATAGGCATATTGGGTTTCTTTAAGACAATGTCCTTATTTGTCTGAGACTTCAATGCAGAGCCTGTTAAATGTCTCTGTTCAGTCAGTTCAGTTGCTCAGTCATGTCTGACTCTGTGACCCCATGGACTGCAGCATGCCAGGCTTCCCTGTCCATCACCAACTCCCAGAGGTTGCTCAAACTCATGCCCATTGAGTTAGTGATGCCATCCAATGTTAAATGTCTACATAAAGGTCAATTATGTGTTGATGCACAGAGGTGACTGTCTACTGTCTGGCATACAGATAAGATGCTTAATGGATGTGAACCAAAATGGTGCAATGATGATTTGATGTCTAATATGACTTTATATATATTAATATTAATATAGGAATACTATATAATACATTTGAAAGAAGAGAGATTTTGTAGGATTTAGTTTAACTTTGTAGGATTTTCCCCAGTACTCGATTTGCTACTCAGCCTTTATGTCTGGGTGTCTTCACCACATCCCTGGTACCTGTCAGTACACAGGGAACAATTATGTAAGGACCAGTGAAACTCTAGAGAATAAAACCCTGAGTACAATCTGAAATGCTTGTTATCACAAAGAATTCGCTTGTCCCAAGCAGAATAAGTAATACTTCCAAAGGATGATGCAAAAGACCAGACAGTTATATTCTATTAGCCACTAACTACCAAACTGTTTCTTTTTTAAACAGAAGTTTTGTTAGCAGATTATGTAACAAAATATCAGTGATTCATGTACATATTTTTGCTCTTTTGCAAACTGCATTTTTTTCTACAGTGATTAATTTGAAAACTCTTTGTTATGGAACATCATGTACAATTTTGTATTCTGACATTTGTTGAGAATGTTATGTCTTCATACTTTTCAGTTGCTTCTCATTGTTTCAGGGGGAAATGCTATTTCAGAATCTAGCCTGTACAAGGAAGATTCACAGAGTTCAGCTAGGGGATCGAAAGGTTGCTCACTCAGGTATAATTTGGAACATTTTAAGTATTTCAAAGTTTATGAAAAATTATGCCTCCTACATGTATAAGTTTATATACACATATACATTTATAGTCATGAGAGAGTCAATTCCTAGGCAGGTTGATAAGAAGTCCCCAAGGAGAGAGAGGTCTGGAATTCTCAAGGAGGAGGAAAGGACAAACGGCTTTTTTTTCTTCTCTACATTCATGAGTCTTGGTCACATAAAACATTTTTTTTTCTTTAAGCCCAGAAGTGATGATTACACAACAAACAACTCAGTTTAAACTCTGTACTAAGGATTATGTAACAACAGTGTATCCTGCTTGAGGACAGTTTCTCCTTCCTGAAAACCTTCTTGCTAATCCTGTCATCTTAAAATGTATATTATGGGTGGGTCTGGTAGGACCCTTCTATTGTTAGTTCTAATCCCATTATCCTAAAATGTAAATTGTGGAAGTGGGTCTGGTAAAATTTTTACAATCTTGAGATATTCTTTTGATTTATTGTAATAACCTATTGAAAAAGTATATAACTCCCTTTTCTAAGACTAGTGGGAGAGGCACTCTCCACCCAGCTTCTGATGTCTCTGTCAGAAGCTTTCTCTGTCCCTTTATATACTTTAATAAAGCTCTGCTACACAAAAGCTCTTGAGTGATCAAGCCTGGTCCCTGGTCTGGAAGCTAAATCTTCTTCTTTGGAGATCAAGAATCTGACACTGTTCACTGTAAGCTATCAGTCATATTGTCAGTATGTATGGGAACATATTCACTTGAGGTTATTCTGTTGTAAAATGTTTAATTACTTAAAGTGAGTTCCCTTCTACCCTACCCCACCCCCACTTGCCCCGGACTAAAGCAAACAGTTAAAGGAGCTACAGAGGTTGAGGGCCCTTCAGAGACCCCGTGTAGGATTTATTAGCACCACTGGTTGTTTATCAAAATTTGCTTAACACTACTTGAATGAAATTTAGCTAGATCTTAATGGTAATTGATGAGGGAATTTGTAAGTTTGCTTTTTGGTTTTGAGGAGGCAATGATCCTGGACTCTCAACAGATAGGCCGTTGGTGCTAATAATGGTTTTAGTCCACTCAACTAAGTTCACTCACCTATACCTGCCCATCTTGGAGCTCATCTGAACCCCTGTAAAAGCAAAAGTGATGTGGCCAATGGATGGGGAACCTACTTAAGTAGGACGTGAGTCACAAAGAAAACAGTGTGATCCCTTTTAGAGGAACAGGAGCCAGTGGTGTGCATACTTTAATGGGTCACTTTTAACATCTGAGATGATATTTCTTGATGATCTCTGCTGTTATTTTAGAGGTAGCAGAACACATTTAAATGACTCCATCACACATATTGTCTGCGAGCTCAGTCGCTTCAGTTGTGTCCGACTCTTTGCGACCCTATGGACTGTACCCCACTAGGCTCCTCTGTCCGTGGGATTCTCCAGGCAAGAATACTGGAGTGGGTTGCCATGCCTTCCTTGAGGGGATCTTCCCAACCGGGGGGTTGAGCTGCATCTGCCTGTGTCTCCTGCATTGCAGGCGTATTATTTATCTCTAGCGCCAGCTGGGAAGCCCATTACACATGATCAGTTCAGTTCAGTTCAGTCACTCAGTCATTTCCAACTCCTTGCGACCCCATGGACTGCAGCATGCCGGGCTTCCCTGTCCATTACCAACTGCTGGAGCTTACTCAAACTCATGTCCATTGAGTCGGTGATGCCATCCAGCCATCTCATCCTCTGTCATCCCTTTCTCCTCCTGCCTTCAATCTTTCCTGGCAACAGGGTCTTTTCAAATGAGTCAGTTCTTCACATCAGGTGGCCAAAGTATTGGAGTTTCTGCTTTAGCATCAGTCTTTCCAGTGAATATTCAGGACCGATTTCCTTTAGGATGGACTTGTTGGATCTCTTTGCAGCCCTAGGGACTCTAAAGGGTGTTCTCCAACACCGTAGTTCAAAAGCATCAATTCTTCAGCTCTCAGCTTTCTTTATAGTCCAAGTATTATTACACATAATACTCATGGAGAGTTGTCTTTGTAATGAATTAATGCTAGAGTAACCCATACAGCTTCATGTACTGAAGCTGACGATTCTCAACCCCAAAATATGTTCAACTGGAATCAATGAAAATATTGTGATTTGACATCACTCACAACTGTTTCTGGGTGTCCACACAAAATCTCAAAATTTGAGGAGGTGGGGCATGAACCTCTTTTCCAGGTTTTAAGTGATAAGTCTAGAAATTCCAATGGTGTATCCATTTAGTGAAATACATAATTACACTGCAGCATTACCAGATGAGCTGAATGACCATGTGAAATTTGTAACTGTGGTGAAAGGTCCCAAGTCTGAGAGTCAGTCTAGGAGATGATCTCTTACAAAACTCTCATAATTGTCATCCTCTCTCATGATGTCCTAGGGCCTGCTGTCGTCATGGTTAGTGTCAGATTCCTTTGAAAGTAATATGATTATATCAAGCCCTAAAAAACTTGACTTGACAGACTTCCTTCATTACAAGAATAAACATTTCTTTCAATAAATTTACAAATCCATGCACCAGATTTATAAAAACATACTTTAGCCACTTAATAGCTTTCAGAAAAGACATCTGATTCCACTTTCACCCATCACTGAGGTTCTAATTACTTTGATATAATAGCTGTGGGATTTTATTTTTTACTGATCAGACAGATTCCTCACTAATATGTAGCAGAAAAGAAACATTAGAATTCTGTTCTATTTGACAGGACTGTCATTAAAGTCAGTTGGATCCAATTTATTTTCTCCAATGCAATTGTATGAAAATATCTTTGATGTTCCTCTAGCCATATTTACGTAGGGAACCTAAATATTTTATGTGTGATGAAACCACAGAAAAAAAATCATGAATTTGACCTGAATTTAAATGTTTCTGTAGAGCGCCATATGAGTATGTTTCTGTATACTCTTAGAGTGATATGGGCTTATTCTCACTGCCAAATTAACTGATTTATTTGATATCAGTTCACTTTTTTGTATGATACTGGACAGTGTACTTGGTTTAATATCTATATTCAGTTGAAACAGTTTATATGTAGGCTAGTGCTATATCAATAACATTGGCACAAATATACAGGAACTCTTTTATGTTGATTTCCATTGCACTATAATCTTACTAGACCTTTAATATACCTTATGTGATATTATATGTGAAAATATATATATTTTACACAATATATGTAATGTACAATATATATATTATAATGGTATCATGCCTATTATATGATATTACATACACTAGTAATATAATATATTAGTTTATAAATATTATGTATAGCTATTATAAATATTAATATAATATTAATATAATTCATATTAAATTATAAATTTTAAAATAGGCTTAAGAACTAAGGACTGGAATTTTGAATCTTCACTGTTATAGCCAATAATATTCAGCCAAATTATGCATTCTCTGTGTTTAATATTCTAACTGGGGCAAAAGTTAACTGGCTCATGGGGCTGCTTTAAAGATGAAAAATGAAGTCACTTTCTGAAAGCATTTTGTTAGCAAACCAAGGTTATACAAATATCATAAATTTAGGTTATCTCATATCCTATTTATGTAGCAATATATAGTTTTGATACATTTCATTCAAGAAATAGAAGGTTGTGTATTATAGGATAATATAAACCTAAATTAATATATTGCAAATTGAATAAATAATGATCTACTTCTAAAGTCCATAGGAAGGGTAATGAGAAAATTTCAGTTCAGTTGATTCCAGTGGTTTTCTAGGATTGATCACTGCTTATTAGATTAAATTATTTCTTGACTGTAGCAAGTTATAAAGATATGTATTATGCAAAATGCTCAGTTGGTAATACCAGGTATGCATAGAGTCATTTTTTCATAGGAGTGGAATGCATTTTTTTTATCTTAAACACTATCGCATTTGTCAGCTATTGTTCTCTGATACTGACATAAGCAAATGGTGAGATGATCTTATATATGTATCATAAAATACATAAATATACACTGGCCTACACTTGTACCCTGATAAAAACCAAAGCTTACCTACAAAATGCTTTCAGAAAGTATGACTGTCACCAAAGTCCCATTTCTCAGGATGTCTGATATGATATGTAGTTGGCACTTTGTTCTTATCCCTCTTTCAAGAACAGTTTTCATTAATTCAGGTATACTTCATGGGGAATTTTGCAAATGAACTCCTTTCAGACATTACCCAACCTCCTCTTTTTTGAAGCATTTATTGGTGTCATGTATTGTCAGATTGGGAGCAAAACAGCAGTGAGTAGAGGACAGCATAGATTATTCTGGAAAGAGTGTTTTTCCACAAAGTTAGTGTAATGCATGTGAATGTGTATCTGTCTGTGTGTGTGTCGTGTCTATTGAAGTCAACACGGAAAGAGCGCCCATTATGACAAAGAAAAAGAAAAGGTTCTTGGCTACAAGGGCAGTGGTGGAGGCTGTCCAGTGGCCAGCTCAGGTTTATTTGCTTTCCTGGTGTATCATTGTTCCTTTCGTTAACCATGGCCACTTTACTCACTGTTGCAAAAATTTTGATTGCCTATTCAATGCTTTGCTGCCATCCCCTTATTTTTCGGTAGAGGAGCCTCGCCAGGTTTTGAACAATACCCACCTTTAGTGTGGTCATGCAATCAGGGAAAAGAATCACTTCCACACCCCACATCACCGTCCATATTAGAATGCCAGATTTGATCACTTTAAGCTGAGTGTGGTGGTTGCTCCCTGCAGTGAGTGGTTGACGCGAAAGCTTATGATGATTCTGGTGCATGAGGAGACAGTTCCCAGGGTTACTTTGGAGAGCACCTTTCCTCACTCTTATAAGGAGTCCTGGGAAGGGAATTTTCCTTTGGTGATCACATACATGGCCGTGTGATGGGGAGGTGCTTGGAGCCGTGGCAGTCCTCAGAAAACAAAGCTGTGGACACAAGCCAGCATGCTGGAGAGGGGTCCAAGGAAGAAGAGGAAATCGTTGACCCCTGAGGATATAATCAAGTCTGGAAACTGCTTGTCTTTAGATTTCTTGTTATGAGAGAGAATAAGAGTCAGTATTTTTAACCAGTTGACTTGGATTTTTGTTGCCTGCAGCTGAATTTATACTAATTACACCAGAAAATTTAATAAACACAGTCAGGAAATTTAATTTTAATCTTAGGTAAATAGTTACCAATGCTGACAAGCTTTTAAAAGAACAGAGTCAGAAATACTTGAAGGATAATTTTTGTAAACTCAGAGTTAGTTGCTGCTGTTGAGTTGCTAAATTGTGTCCCACTCTTTGTGACCCCATGGACTGCAGCCTATCAGGTGCCTCTGTCCAAGTTATTTCCTTTATTTAACAATTCATCTATTTGTTGGCTTTTTTGGCAATAAGCAATGGTCACGTATGGATGTGAGAACTGGACTATAAAGAAGGCTGAGCACCAAAGAATTGATGCTTTTGAATTGTGGTGTTGGAGAAGACTCTTGAGAGTCCCCTGGACTGCAAGGAGATCCAACCAGTCCATCCTAAAGGAGATCAGTCCTGGGTGTTCATTGGAAGGACTGATGTTGAAGCTGAAACTCCAATAATTTGGCCACCTAATGCAAAGCGTTGACTCATTTGAAAAGACCCTGATGCCAGGAAAGATTGAAGGCAGGAGGAGAAGGGGATGACAGAGGATGAGATGGTTGGATGTCATCACCGACTCAATGGACATGAGTTTGGATGGACTCCAGGAGTTGGTGATGGACAGGGAGGCCTGGCATGCTGCAGTTTATGGGGTTGCAAAGAGTCAAGACACAACTGAGCAACTGTACTGAACTGAACTGAAGTGCTTATTATTATATGCCAGGATTAGTAAAATTTACACTGGGCTGTGATGCTCCAAGGACTTTTCACCATGGACTCAGTTTGAACTGGGAATCAACACCGGAGCCTAGGTGCCTTACTAAGGGGCCTCCAAGGTGATACTAGTGGTAAAGAACCCACCTGCAGTGCAGGAGACACAGGAGATGTGGGTTCGATCTCTAGGTCAGGAAGATACCCTGGAATAGGAAATAGCAACCCACTCCAGTATTCTTGCCGTAGAAAATTCCATGGACAGAGGATCCTGGTGGGCTACAGTGCTTGGGGTCAGAGAACCAGACACTACTGAGTGACTGAACACACCTCACTAAGAGCTCAGTTTCAGAGCCCGCCAGGCATCTTCCAAATGGTTAGAAGTCATTTACAGACCAGGAGCTGTAATCACCTTCCACCTCTGTGCTGGGATGCTTCCGGGTCTGCCTACTAGCTAGCTCTAGGTGTGCTGGTCACGAGATGCTGCTGTTCCAGGACTAAATGTGAGGACTTTCTCTGTGTTTGGAGCTGAGTCATTTTAATTGAGCAGATCAATAAAGAGCGCCAGTCGGTGAGCATGTTGCTAAGCTGTCCAACTTACAGCGGGAGGCCTTTTGGGTAAAGCCCGGCTTCTCATCCTGCTCTCCTGTGCCACCAGGCATGGTGACCTCACTGTCTGGGACAGAACACTCTGTAGTGTTCGCTCCACACTCTCTGAGCTTTTGGTGGTCAGCTAAGGCTCAGTGGTGTCCACCATTGGGTGACTCACCAGTCCTTATCCAGGAGCTTCCCAATGCTTCCTTTAGAACCATTAAAAATGCTCTTGAAGAACATTTCTCATCTGTGATGCACTATTTTATGTTTTTGGTTACCCATGACAGCTTATGGGTTTTTTTTTTTTTTTTTTAACATAGCAATCTCTGGGAGATAATGAAGGACGGGGAAACCTGGCATGCTGCAGCTCATGGGGTCTCAGAGAGTTGGACACGACTTAGCGACTGAACAACAACAAAACATAGCAATCTGTAGAGAAAAAGTGAAGCACATACACATTTAGAAATGCTGCCCAACAAGCGGACCATTCCACCACTCCTGGTAGTGCATTAGCTTATGTCCGTCTTCTTACTCTGCTTTTACAGTGATTGCTGCTTGCCATGTTTTCTAAATATCAATGACACAATGTCTTCACTCATTCCATATCTTTAATTAAGGTGATTTTTTAAGAAGGTGATAGACTGTTTTGTAAAGTAGAATTATACTCTAAAATCTTTTGTGATTTTCCTGTAATGTCTTATGGGATGTGGTCTCTGATCTCTGCACCCCCCCCCCCCCCACCCCACACAGCTCCCTGCAGCCCCCTGGCTAGGTCGACAGTAGCCCTGTGCACCCCCCAATGCATCCCAGTTCCCCGACCTGGTCCCAGTTGCCCCACCCCATCCCAGTCCCCCCACTCTGTCCCACTGCCTCCTGCAGCAGCTCCATCGCCTGCTGCCCTGGATGCCCTGACCCCCACTTATATTTCTAAATATAAATGTCAGTTCAATTAATTTCCAGATCTGACAGTAGGCATTGCCAATATGCCCTTTCCTTAAATATGTTTATAATAATATTAAGACTATTGTTTTGAAGAGACTCCTCAAGAAGTACAGCCTAATTAAAGTGATCGTGAATATCTGTTTTCAGTCTGCTTCTGTCCACTGTTTATGGTCCCATAATTAGCTAAACACCCTCTTCACATAATGAAAGTAGAAATCTTTCAGGCATGTGCCTACTGGCTCTCAGTAAGGATGCTTAGAATATTTCTGAAGAGAGGAGTCACAGTACTAAGGAAGAATGTTAAATACCTTTTGAGGAAACCTTCCACATTTCTAAAGAAGGACCTAAATCTGGATCTAAACTAATCAACAAATTGATCAGATGTCTATTATGTAAAATGTCCTGTACTGTATAAAAAATATAATTGTGATGCCAAATGAGTCTATGTGTTAAGAGGGAGCTCGTTAGTTACTCTCATGCTGAAAATTGTTAATTGGAAATACAAATCCTGCATAAAACACTCTAAGATAGAAGTCATAATTAAGAGAAACATAGAGAAGGGCTTGTCTGTGAAGTCTGCGAGGCTGGTTAAAAGGAATGAGATTTTGAGATGGAAGGACTGGTGAACCTGGTTCAACCTCTTCCACCCCTGGCTAGCTTAGCATTTCTAGTCATTAGTTTCTTTCTCTGTAAAATGAGGGAAAGTCTAGCAGCTTTGCAGTTGACATGAGAATTAAACAGACAGCATTATACACGCACACACACAGTTTATTTGTGGTGCTCCCCAGACTCCAATCCTCATCTCTGAAAATTATGACCCATATTTTCGCATGATTGTTTATTTATCTAACGGACATTTCTTGAACACCTGAGCATGTGAATGGCTGCTGCGGTGAAAAGGGGCAGGTGCCGGGGCATCTGAAGGTGGAGGGCGTGGGGTGGGGGATGCTGTTAAGGTGTCTCTGGGGCCACCTGCATTCTAGAGTTTGGAGGTCAGTGGATGCTGGTTTCCAAAGCCGACACCAAACATGGACCAACACAGCCTCTGCACCCAAGGGGCTCCCAGCTGCCCACCACAGGAGCCTCCAGAACTCCCATGGCTTCCCGTGAGTCTGGCTTCCCGGAGCTGGAAGGACATCGGGATATCCCTTCCAGCCTTCCTTTTCTTTCTCTCTCTTCCTTTCTTTTCTCTCCCACCTTCCTTCCTTCCCTCCTCCTTCACTCCTTTCTTTCTCACTGAAGTACAATTGATTTACAATCTCTCATACAGCAAAGTGACTCCATTGTACATATATGCGTTCTTCTTCATATTCTTTTCCCTCATGGTTTATCATAGGATATTGAATATAGTTCCCTATGCTAGACAGTAGGACCTTGTTGTTTATCCATCCTGTATATAACCTTTCACAGAGCAAAATACACATACCAGGAACAGTGGAGCTGCGGAACACTCAGGAGCCCCTGTAACCAGGAAATCTGTGAAACTGATCAATTTGCCTTTCTAAGCATATTTTGCTTTGCATTTGATGCATTCTATGATTTGGGCAAAGACTAGATAGTCTATTGCAATTAAAAATAAGCATCTATTACAAGATAGAAGTCCAAGGATGGCAAAGAATTCAACTCCATGGAAAAGAGTTTGCCAAGAAATTCTCTGCCCCTGTCTCCCACTGTGTCACTGCTTGATATTTGACCTGAAAATAGGGGATAATGAAGGGCTGGAAATTCTGAGAGTACTACGTGCCTTGAAATGTACTTAAGTTCTGGGCAACTTTTCCTTCTTGTAGGGAAGAGGTCGTGAATTAATCTCATATGTCACCTTCTCTGTTTCGGCTATTGTTATATCTTTATTATTGATTTATTTTTCTCAACAACATTGTCCTTTAGCTTTTTAAAATGTTTATTTATTTGGCTGCTCCAGGTGTTAGTTGCACTGTCCTTTGGTTTTTACTATGTCCATTTTACAGGTGAGGAAAAGAAGGTTTTTGAGAGTTAAAATACTTTGAAAGGACCACACAACTTGTAACATTTGCAAATGCCACCATGTTTTCACAGACCCCTTTCTAAGCTAACAGTCCATTCCCTACCCCAACACTAATTTGTTAATTTACAGCAACAACTTAATGTCATATTGTGGTTGGATGGATTTTCCATTTAACTGAAAACAAAATTCTAACCTGGAAGAACCATGTTTAAGGTCTGTGGGCAATAGATAGCTCAATCTCCATCCATATCTAATTCTAGATTTTTGACTTTCTTTTATCATCCCTGTCCTGCAGAAGGCAGTTACTCCATCTCTTGGCTTTAGCTGCCCACTGGGACTTCGGTTTGGTCCAATTTTAACCTCACACAGTCTCTGAAAGGAAGGACCCTATGAGAAATAAACCTCTGCTTAGAATCTGAGTAGGAACAACTTTGCTAGTGTACTTCATCCCATATTCCATAACTGACCAGTCTATCTACTCAAAAAGTGTATGCTTCTAACTGTGTTATTATAGGAAATATTATGTGCTTCAATTATTACTAAATAATTTGATAGCCAATGACTTATTCTCCTAGCTGCTTCCAAATTACAATCTGGATATATAAAATTCTTTATGGTAAATATATAATTAATATGAATAATAGCAGTGAAGCAACAAAAGAGATCACAATGCTTGACATTTAAATAAAAATAGTAATAATAGAAATCGAAATGGACCATGACTATAATTAAAAGTGCTATGTTGCTTCAATATGAAAAAAAGTCAGGAGACAGTCTAGAATATGCACATTAATATTTACATTCTGGGATGAGAAGTTCATTTTCATTATATCATTTCTTGCATGTATTTTGACATAATTTCTATTTTAGTAAGTGAAATTCAATAGAACATGGGATGTGTATAAATGGCTAGGTCCCAAAGGAATCTCAAATGAAATATGTTTGATTAAATTAATTACAATAGAATTCCATTATTAAAATAACATTACAAGCTGAACCTACAATAGAAAATTTTGAATGGCGACAGTCCAGTTGAACAAGTAGTAAAGGAAAATATATTTGCTTTTTGTAATCCTCCACATATGAATTCTATTTATTAATAGACTGCCCAACCCCTTTCCCAATCATTTGATGAGAGTATTTACACACATAAATATTTAGGTAATGAAAATACTTCAACATTTAAACTTTTTCTTTTATAATTTTTATGAAAATAATTCCAAAGTTTGCTCCCTATATTTCTTTGCTTTTAAACATTACTGTGATGAGTTAAAATCTTCTTTAAATCAGGTCAATTTATAGGATTGCCACCATGAGTTACAGAAAAGGGTTAGACTGTTTACCTTTGTGCCAAATGTCCTTAGACTCTTTGGCTTATGTCTATTTTTTCCTGTATTGTGCCTTTGATGTCTACTGTTCCTTTTAGTTGTCTGTCAGCTTGTCCGTTTTTAGTTTGCTTCATCCTTATCTAGCCAATCAAATAAAGCAAATTGACTGCATGGCAGTTGAGTGTCTCAGCTGACCCTTCCCTTCCTGTTCAGTGTGAATGTTCCAGCACGCAGCTTTGCTGGAAGTCTGACCTGCTGTCCTGTGTGATGATTACGTTCACTCAGTTCTACTTAGTACCACATAATAGAATTAACACTAGCCAAACCCTTTCACCATATTTGAAAACTTGGACTTACCTTTGACTCATGCTTCCTCTTCATATCCCTGTCATTAAAAAAACAAAAGAACTCATCCATTTCTCCTGCTGCCACAATAATTAGTCAAGATTCTTCTGACTCTGTTTTCAAATGGACACATACCTACCTTTGAAGGCCTTTTACAATTTCAGCTCAGTTCAGTTCAGTTGCTCAGTCGTGTCCAACTCTTTTGACCCCATGGACTGCAGTATGCCAGGCTTCCCTGTTCATCACCAACTACTGGGGCTTACTCAAACTCATGTCCATTGAGTTGGTGATGCTATCCAACCATCTCATCCTCTGTAGTTCCCTTCTCCTCCTACCTTCAATCATTCCCAGCATCAGAGTCTTTTCAAACGAGTCAGTTCTTTGCATCAGGTGCCCAAAGTATTGGAGTTTCAACTTGAGCATCAGTCCTTCCAATGAATATTCAGGACTGATTTCCTTTAGGGTGGACTGGTTGGATCTCCTTGCTGTCCAAGGGGCTCTCAAGAGTCTTCTCCAACACTACAGTTCAAAAGCATCAATTCTTCACTGCTCAGCTTTCTTTATAGTCCAACCCTCACATGCATACATGACCACTGGAAAAACCATAGTTTTGACTAGATGGACCTTTGTTGACAAAGTAATGTCTCTGCTTTTTAATATGTTGTCTAGGTTGATCATAACTTTTCTTTCAAGGAACAAGTGTCTTTTAATTTCATGACTGCAGTCACCATCTGCAGTGATTTTTAAGCTCCCCAAAATAAAGTCTGTTATTGTTTCCATTGTTTCCCCATCTATTTCCCATGAAGTGATGGGACCAGATTCCATGATCTTAGTTTTCTGAATGTTGAGTTTTAAGCCAACTTTTTCACTCTCCTCTTTCACTTTCATCAAGAGGCTCTTTAGTTCTTCCTTGCTTTCTGCCATAAGGGTGGTGTCATCTGCATATCTGAGGTTATTGATTTCTCCCAGCAATCTTGATTTCAGCTTGTGCTTCATCCAGCCTGGAATTTCTTATCTGCATATAAGCTAAATAAGCAGGGTGACAATATACAGCCTTGACATACTCCTTTCCCAATTTGGAACCAGTCTGTTGTTCCATGTCCAGTTCTAACTGTTGCTTCTTGACCTGCATACAGATTTTTCAGGAGGCAGGTAAGGTGGTCTGGTATTCCCATCTCTTGAAGAATATTCCACAGTTTGTTGTGATCCACATAGCCAAAGGCTTTTGCATAGTCAATAAAGCAGAAGTAGATGTTTTTTCTGGAACTCTCTTGCTTTTTCGATGATCAACGGATGTTGGCAATTTGATCTCTGGTTCCTCTGACTTTTCAAAATCCAGCTTGAACACCTAGGAGTTCATGGCTCAGGTAATGTTGAAGTGTGGCTTGGAGAATTTTGAGCATTACTTTGACAGTGTGTGATATGAGTGCAATTGTGTGGTAGTTTGAGCATTCTTTGGCATTGCCTTTCTTTGGGGTTGGAATGAAAACTGACATTTCCTATTCCTGTGGCCACTGCTGACTTTTCCAAATTTGCTGGCATACTGAGTGCAGCTCTTTCACAGCATCATCTTTTAGGATTTGAAATAGCTCAACTGGAATTCCATCACCTCCACTAGCTTTGTTCATAGTGATGCTTCCTAAGGCCCACTTGACTTCACATTCCAGGATGTCTGGCTCTGGGTGAGTGATCACACCATCTTGGTTATCTGGATCTTGAAGATCTTTTTTTGTATAGTTCTTCTGTGTATTCTTGCCACTCCTTCTTAATTTCTGCTTCTGTTAGGTCCATAACATTTCTGTCCTTTATTGTGCCCATCTTTGCATGAAATGTTCCCTTGGTAGCTCTGTTTTTCTTGAAGAGATCTCTAGTCTTTCCCATTCTCTTGTTTTTCTCTATTTCTTTGCATTGCTCACTGAGGAAGGCTTTCTCATCTCTCCTTGCTATTCTTTGGAAAATCTGCATTCAAATGGGTATATCTTTCCTTTTCCCCTTTGCCTTTTGCTTCTCTTCTTTTCACAGCTATTTGTAAGGCCTCCTCAGACAACCATTTTGCCTTTTTGCATTTCTTTTTCTTGGGGATGGTCTTGATCACTGCTTCCTGTACAGTGTCATGAACCTCCATCCATAGTTCTTCAAGCATTCTGTCTATCAGATCTAATTCACAATTCGGCCCCAAACAGTTGTTCAAGATATGCCACCTACTGCTTTTCCTTACATTCTAAACCAATTCTCCACACGTGACATATGCAATCATAAATGCATTAGCTTGGGGCATTCCTTGATCTGTGTTCTAAAAAGAAATCAATAAAAATATGTCTAAGCCTAAACATGTTACTGTCATATCTGGTTATGCTTCAGAATCTAAATCTTTTTCTTCTGCGTTTGTTTCTTTGTGAGTGATCTATCCACCCATCAGCCTCTAGGCTTGCAAATTCTATTGTCCTTGTCTAAAAGGTCTACCCATGCTTTTCCACATTCAGGAGATCATGTCATTTTTAGCGCTCAAATGTCCAAATGCTGAATGCCAATTCCTTTTATTTTATTACCTAAGTAAAGTTTTTGTGGTCAAAGTATGAATGGTATGTTAACAAGCTCAAGCTCACTCTGCTCACCAGAGGACAGTCCAGTTAACTCAGAGAAAAGGTGTTGACAAGGAATAGAACTTTGGAAAACTGGTTGGGTGGCAGACTACTCTCTCGAAATAACCATCTTGTTGGGGTCTGGATGCCTGGTTCTTTCATGGGACAGAGATGGGGGAAGGTTAGGGAATAAAGTAGCCATTAATCTTGCACATATCTCCTAGAATGGCAAGACTTGGGGAGGGAATGTGTTCCTGTAGCCACAGGTGGACAGCGTCCTGAACAAAGACACTTTTGTTTAATATTCAGGCAGCAGGGCAGGGTTCCCCATGGCAGGCCATTGTGTATAAACGGTCTTGTCAGTGAACAATAGCAATGGGAAGCAAAGACTAACGTAAAAGAAACAGATCCAATATGGACTCAATTCTTTCATGTAACAGTATCATAAGCCCTTCAAAACTTTACCCTGTTTCTAATTCCTGTCTGGCCACTGGCCCCCTCCCCACTAAAGCAAGTACCATTCCAGCTGATGCATTTTGTCTCTTATGGTCCCCAGAAAATTCCAGGACTTTCCATAACTCCGTGTCTTTCAACATACAAGTCCCTATGCTCTCATTCCTTCCTTCCCCAAACGGAAAGCTTTCAAAACCCAGCTCAAATGTCACTTACCTGTGAAATCCCTCCTGATTCCCTATGGAAGAATCCACCACTTCCTCCTTAGTAGGCCAGTGACAGACTGCACAATAACACTAAAATACTGATCACACGATAGTATTGAATGTGAATTCTGTTAGAACAGAGAACATTATTCACATCTGCATCTGCAGCAAGTGTAGAGTCCTGAGACACAAGAGGTGCTTGCTCATTTCAAGTTTGTTATGGTGTCAAAGACTCATTGCATGACCCATCACCTGTTTAAGAGAAAGAAAAATCTCCCTCCCCAGCACTGTCCCCAGCAGAGTTGTGTATCTGGTGGGGCGGGGAGGGGAGGTTAGGATGGCCCTGTGAGGAGCAGCCAGTCCAGTGGTCCTGTGAGATCCTGCCTCCTGGCCAGGATTAGTATCCAAAAGCCTCAGGCAGATCCCACTGCTCTGCTGCTGTGCGTGCTTGGTAAAGATGGGCAGCATTTCTCCAATTCCAGTTGTGGATGAAATTGTGTACTAAATGATCTACTGAACAATCAAAACCCATCAGCATTAGTTCATTAAAGGACTAGGTAGTCCTCCTTGGTCTTCTGAGTCTACATTTGCAAATCAGACATTCCTTTTCTCAGCTTCAGACCCTTCTGGTCCCCAGGAAAAATATCTTCATTCTCTCCTTGCCATTGCCTTATACATATTTGCTGATGGAAATCTGAGTGTGATTATGGCAGTAGCAACTCTGAGAGTGTAGGAAAGTGGGTGAATTTCTCTGTGCTAATTCCAAACCTTGATCAGAACATCCTCTAGAATAAACACAGATGGAAGACCAACGGCATTTTGCATGTTCAGCAGGCAAGCATAAGTTTCTGTCCACAAGAACCTGATAGGGAAGGAGATTGCTTTTCAGTCATCTGAGTAACACGTGTTCCAGGCAGAGGTTGCAGTTGCAGGGCTGGCAGTGCTGAGATCACTCGCTTGTGGAGCGTGGCTGGGGGTTCTTGGTCCATCAGAGTCTCGGGTCTGCAAGGCGGAGTGCATGAGCCAGTAGCCAGCAGCCCCTTCAGAACTCTTGTCCCTCAGACACTTCCTTAGGATGATTGCAGCTTCTGGCATCAGGAACACCTTCCAGCCAGAAGCTTGACAAAGCCTGCATTTTATACTCTTTCTTGTCTTCTGAGGTCCTTTTCTGCAAGACAACCTGTGCTCAACTCATTGTCTTCCCAAACTGTTTCTCTTTCCAGTGACACTCTCTCCAACCCCTTGTGTCACATCCCATCATTAATTACAATGAAGCCTTCCATCCACTTATATAACCAGCTCCATAGGTTTGCAATAATAGCAATGATGGTAACAACAGTACTAGCAATAATACTAGCCGGCATCGATATAGTGCCCTACAGTTTTATTCAGTGATTCGTCACAGAGCAGGAGCCTAGGGTCCTTCCTGGGACAAGTCCTCCCTGACATCCTTTGCTTTAGCTACTCTGTGAAGTACCTATTGAATAGATGACAGTATTTGATGCTCATTTCCTGAGCTGTTTTGCATATATAAAAGATGTCCCCTTCTCCACCAAATGGAAGATGTGGAGCATCTTGACCATGTGGACCATGGACCACATGGACCATCTCATGTGGACCATGAGACTTAACTTCTTGACCATGAGCACACAGCCCCGAGCCTCCTGGAGCCTAACGACTGATACTGTTAATCCCTGTGAAGCCACCCTGTTACTTCACCATCAACCAGTCAGAGAACTGTGTGCAAGCTGATCAGTTTAGCTCAGTCGCTCAGTCGTCTCCATGGCGCGCTGTGGTCCATGGGGTCGCAAGGAGTCGGACACGACTGAGTGACTGAATGGAACAGATCACAGACCCTCAACCCATCTCCCTCCCCTCACTTTTAAAAATGCTTTGCTGAAACCCTTCAGGGAGCCTGGCGTTTTTTAGGGCATGAGCCACCTATTTCTTGGCAGGGCCCTGCAACAAGCCTTTCTCTGCTTCAAACTCTGATGTTTCAGGCCTCACTGTGCAGCAGGCACATGAACTTGCGTTAACAGTTTCACAAACGAAATCTCATCTGACTTATGTCTCATCTCAAAATAACTTGTGAAGTTCTTGTCTTTCTCTTTCCCACTTTAAAAGTAAAGAGATGAAGACTTTTAAGAACTTAATTTCTACCCCTATCCTATGGCAGAAGTAGGTCTAGAAACCAGTTCTTCTAACTGTCCATCTCATGGGCTTCATGCAGTTCACAAATGAAGAGACACTGAAGTCAGTGCCAAGCAGACACTCTGCATGCACAAGAATGCTTATTTGAAAGAAGAAAACACCTACAGAAAGGTCTATCTCAAAATACTTTAAGTGTGGGCTGGCACAGAATTCCAGGTCTGCAGTTAACGTTTTTCACTTCCCAACAACTCCCTGGGTTTCCTGGTGTCTACTCATTCTGTGGGTTGCCTGGAGATTGAAATGATAAGGCAGAATGACCCCGAAGTAACTTGGTTAAAAGATAAGTCAGGAGTCTTCTTGATACATTTAGGGTGGAAAAATACTCTTCGAGGGTATTATCTGCTTAAATGACTCTCAACGGGTCAGTCTTCTGAATTCGAGGTGCAAGAAAAGAAACTGCCTTTAATTATGGTGATGTCCGAGTTGAGAGGGATGAAGGCAGCTGGAACTGCAGGTTTATCCAAGGCCACCCTGGACAAAATGCCCAACTTCTGTGTGCTCTTTCTTCTCCGAGGGACGCTGCTGTCTTCCCAGGGTACCAGGTGCCTTGGTTTGGCTTCGGATTTTGACACCTTCCACCTCTGTGACCCTGAGCAAGGGACGTGGCCACAGCAAGACTCACTTTTCTAACCTGTAAGGTGGAGATATTCCTATAGGCTACACGGGACTCATGAGCAGAGGTAGCAGCACATCACTGCCTGTCAGGCCCTCCTCTTCTGCGGGCCTCTTCCTGGGCATCGCAAGGGAGGAACCAGCTCATAGCCTGTCTGTTCCAGGTGACACTTTTGGGTCAGTCAGGCGGCTTGCTGCCTGCAGGGTGAACAACATGCTGGACACTTTAAGCCCGAATAAGGTGATTTGATGTCCTCACCCACAGGGTCATGCATGTCCTGCCCAACTTCCAGGAACCTCCACCACCACAACCCTGATTGTGGGTTTGGGATGATGGAATAAGTAGAGAAAGAACTGCTCACACCCGGCCTTGGCTGGGAGCAGCTGTGCAGAGCTATAGACAGGGCAGCAGCTGGTTGAGGTGGGACGGCAGCACTAACTCCCTGATGAACAGCTTGGGGCTTCACCCCCCCTTGGCAGGAAGCTCTGTCCTCCAAAACCCTGCTGGGTTGCAAAATACTTTATCTTCATTAGTGCCAGTGAGGTACGCTGTGGGTGGAAATGGGAATTTCTTACAAAAGCGATATAATAATCGGAGATTAAAGGAAGAAAATGACTACTGAAAAAGTCACTCCACCCCAGATGATGACCCAGACTTTCCTGACCTGCCTTGTCTCTAAACTAGAGGTGGTGGAGGATAGTGGCTAAAGTAACTGGCTTCATGCTTCTACTGTGCAATGTCCAGACCCCAGGCCCACCTGAGCAGATGTGTGTTGTTGGGCAACTTGCCTTTGTGACTCAGGAGGGACCATAATTTCCTCCTCTGTAATAACACTTAAATGTCAGTGCAAGGATTAATGGATTCATTGCACTGAAAATGAGAAGGCTTGGTCTGCCCTGGTCAATATGTGTCTGAAATCAGTGTTATTTTTATTAGTTATTAGATTAAAAAATGCAAGTCATGTCAATGTCTATATTCATCCCAAATATTCTTCATCACTGAAAAACTATGTTTTCTTGCTATAAACGGCACCAATTTATAGTGACCGATTTTGCTGAAATTTTTTCTATTTTATTAGTTTATTTGTACTGCATATTCTTTCATATACATGGTAATTCAAGATTAAAATAGATGCAAAAAAATCATTTTGAAATATGTAAATCTGCTTAACAGGTAAAGCCACTTGCCATTCAACCAATTAACTCAGGATTTAGTGCTCTTTGGATCACTAAATGCTTTAGGCATTTACGGCTGCTGTTTCGCTGGCATTTTGCTGCACTTTTTGGTGGAGGTGATTTATGGTGAACAGCACAGTTAATAGAATCTCCAACCTGTTGCAGGAGTAGGGAGTAAAATATACTGGAATCCCAAACTAAAAAATTCTACCATAACAATTCGCAGGGAAAATATTTTAACATCTGGGGTGACACAGCTAACTTCTATATGTTGCACTAAAAAAGTCAGCACACGACTTCTAAAAATCGAATTTCTCTGTATGATTCATGTCTTACATGAAACAGACAAAAATATGACTCAGTGTAACCTGCGTAATACCTGGTTGTAGCTCTCCATCTGAAGTCGTGGACTTTCAAATCCCGCAGCCAACGGATACTTCCCAGGGAGGGAGAACATCTGATTCCACTTTCACCCATCACCAGAGTTCTAATTACTTTGATTTAATGACTGTGGGATTTTATTTTTTACTGTTTGGACAGATTCCTCACTAATACTTAACAGGCAAGAAACATTAAAATCTTGTTTGGTTTGACAGGAGCAGAGTTTAATGTCAGCTGGACTGAATTTATTTCCCAAGTTCTATTTTCTCAAAAGTATCTTTGATGTTTTCTCTAACCAGATTTGTTTAGGAAACAAATGATAGGATATGCCGAGGATCCAGATACATTTCTGATTCAATCAGGGCATCGATATTTTGTCCCCCACCCAGTTTAGGGTAAACATTTTACATTAGATTTCCGTCATAAAGGGGCAGCACAATTCACAGTGAACTATACATCAGTCAGTGTCTGTTTCTATTTGGGTAAAGTTATAGCAGGAAAAAGCATGTGATCAAGCATCAGGATGGATATTTTTACCCAATGCTCTCTTCCAGGAACATTTTTCTAATTTTTCTTGAATCCTTGTCTTTTCTCTCTTAGCTCCTATTCACATATTGGAATTATTTGTTCATGTTATAGACTGAGACTTGTAGAGACCAATGAGTTCACCACAGCACAGAGATCTGGTCTGAGGTAGGCTACTAGAACTATGTCTTGAACTGCATTGTATTTATTCATGTACTTGATATGTGCACATAGCAGAGTAAAAAATAACCTTGCACTGTAAAATATTGTAAAGTAAATAAAATTTTATTATCTATAAACATGTATAGTAACACAGATGTAGAAATGATAAATGAAAGATGAATGTTTTTGCTTAATGACTATGGGTGATTTGTAGCTGGTATATTTATTAACTCGATTTCCAAAGACAGGTACCAAAGAATAAATAAGATCCAGTTTGTACTAGACTGAATAATTTCACTGGCAAGTAATATACAGCCAGGTAGCTTTTCAACAGAAAGCATGTATTTACTCATGGAACTGAGAAAAAGGATAAGTGTGACAGAGAACATGATTGCCTGTCCCAAGGTTACCACTCCTCATCTTTCTTGATCATTAAAAAATTCCAAATATAGTTGGAATATATCAGTATATATATATATTCAGAATTTCCATAGGAATATATATAACTACACAGGGATAAATAGTTGAGGAGCCTTTGATGTTGTGGTATATTTTCATAGACTCTGAAGAGCTTATAATCTCAATTCTGATGAACAACTTATAAAATGAAGCCTGTTGACTTAATTCTGGGGAAGAATTTCCTTTTGATAAAATAGGGCAGGTGAGGAGAAAGTCTCACTTCTGTTTAATGTTTTTAGTCTTGGTTCTTTAAGGATGTGATGTCTGGAGCTGTGGCAGCCATTTAGCAGCCCAGAGGGAAGAACTAGTCCTGAAATCGTTAAACTGTTGAATTAATACTAGAATGGCCAATGTCAAGTATTCTTGATATGTAGGAAAGATCAAATACTGTATATTTGGGACTTCTTGATGTATCCTTGTTACATTCCTGATGTTGGTAATTTTTCCCTTTCTCTCTTTTTCTTTGATCTATATTGTTAGTAGCTTGTTAGCTGAATTAATCTTTTCAAAGAATCAGTTTTGGCATTGTTGACTTATGCTACTTTTAATTTTCTATTCCACTGATTTTTTATTTTTATCATCATTTTCTTTATTTTGATTTGCCTGTTTTTTCTAGACTTTTAAGATGGAAAATTAGGCTGAATTTCAATCTTTCTTAATTTCTAATTTGTGCATTTTGGCCTGAACTTTCCTCTAAGCATTGCTTTGTCAGTATATTGTAAAATTTCAATATGCAGTATCATATTAGCATTTAGTTTAAAATATTTTAAAATAATGTGATTTCTATTATTTTTGTGATATTTAGAATTATACTGTTTATTTTTCATATAGCTAAGATCTCTCTGGTTACTATGTTATTGATTTCTAACTTTATCATCAGAAGGTATCCTTTGATTAATTTTAATCTTGATTTCTTGAAGATTTCTTTATGGGACTGGTTGTGGACAATTTTTGTACAAGTGGAACTAGCCCTTAAAAAGTATGTAAATTCTATAATGTATATGTACCATGGGACTCTGTGGGAGAAGGCGAGGGTGGGATGTTCTGAGAGAATAGCATTGAAACAAGTATACCATCAAGGGTGAGACAGATCACCAGCCCAGGTTGGATGCATGAGACAAGTGCTCAGGGCTGGTGCACTGGGAAGACCCAGAGGGATGGGATGGGGAGGGAGGTGGGAGGGGGGATCGGGATGGGGAACACATGTAAGTCCATGGCTGATTCATGTCAATGTATGGCAAAAACCACTACAATATTGTAAAGTAATTAACCTCCAACTAATAAAAATAAATGAAAAAAAAAAGTATGTAAATTCTATTGATGGTGGGTATTTTTCTTTTAAAATTAGTTAGGTCAAGTTGTGTAAATAGTGTTGTTAATATCTTATATCCTTATTGATTTTTCTGTCTGCTTGTTCTATCACTATTAAGAAAGGTAATCATTTTATTATATTTGCTGTTTTTAGAATTTTTTGTATATTTGTAAACAAGTCCTTTATCAAGTATTCCTTTTACAAAGATTTGCTTCCATCCCGTGGCTTAACTTTTCACTCTATAAAAGATGTCTTCCCCTGAGCAGAAGTTTTTAATCCAGGTTATCAGTTTTTTAAAAGGATCTTGATTTTGGTGTTGCATGTAGAAACTCATCATCAAACTCAAATTCACACATACCTTCTCTTATGTTTTCTTCTATAAGTTTTATAGTTTTATGCTCTATAAAAGTTCTCTGCTCCATTTTGATTACTTAATTTTTTTTTTTTTTAAGGTGGAGGTTTGTGTCTAGGTTTATGTTTTTATTCATGTTGGCATCAAAATCTCCCAGCACCAGTTGAGGAAAGGATATCCTTTCTCATTTAAATGCCTTTACACTTTTGTCAAATATCATTTTACTGAACTGACATGGATATATTTCTGCATTCCCCTTTCTCTTTAATGTATATGTCTATTTTTTCACCAATATAACACCTTCTTGGTTGTGTGGATGCCCATTTGCTTCAGTCGTGTCTGACCCTTTGCAACCCCCATTGACTGTAGCCCACCAGGCTCTTCTGTCTGTGGAATTTCCCAGACAAAAATATTGCAGTGGGTTGTCACTCCTTTCTCCAGGGGATCTTCCTAACCCAAAGAATCTGAGTCTCCTGAGTGTCTTGCATTGGCAGGCAGGTTTTTCACCACTGAACCACCTGGGAAGTGCCATCTTGGTTGCTGTAGTGCTAAAACAAGTCTTGAAGTTGGGTGCAGAGAAAGAATCCTCTAACAATGCTCTTTCTCTTTAGAATTGTGTTGGTTATTCCAGCTCCTTTACTTTTCCCTATAAACTTTAGAACCAATTTGTCAATATCTACAAAATAACTTGTTAGGGTTTCTGTTGGGGTTCCCTAGAATCCATAGTTCAATTTGGAAGAAACTGACATCTTAACAGTATTGAATTTTCCAATTCGTGCATACAGAATATCTATTTATATTAATAGATTGATATATTAGATTAATAATTAATAATAGATTAATTAATTAATCTATTAATCAATCTATTAATATTAATATCTTGTTTCTTTCATTAGTAATTTATAGTTTTATGCATAATAATATTATAGATATTTTGTAAGATTTTTACCTGAGTATTTTATTTTTTGATACTATTGTAATTTGTCTTGGTCTTTAAATTTCAAATTTAAATGTTCATTTGTGATCTATAGGAAAGCAATTGACTTTTGTAGATTGGTAAGCACTGATGATGAAACAAAGAACCCTTCATTTTTCCTGACCTGTAGAGAAAAGTATCCATCTCATCATTAAGTATGTTTACTGTAGGTTTCTGAAGGTATCCTGTGTCAAATTGAGAAAATTTATTTTAGTCTTAATTTGTTGAGAGTTTTCATGATGTTAAATTTTTTCAAATGTTTTTTCTCTAGCGATTGCATATTCTTATGGTTTTTCTTTCTTAGCTTGTTGATATGAGGAAATACATCAATTGATGTTGATCCAGGCTTGCATACCTTAAATAAATTTTACTTGCTAGCAGTGTGTAATTATTTTCATGTGTTGTTTTATTTAATCTGACAATATTTTGTTGAAGTGTTTTACATCCATATTCATAAAAGCTATTGGTCTGTAGTTTCCACTTATTGTAGTGTCTTCATCTGGTTTTGGTATTAGCATAGAGCTGACTTCCTGGGATGAGTACAGAGTATTTATTTTGCTTTTATTTCTGGAGGAGATGATAGAGTACTGCTTAAGGATTAAAGAGAAATTTGTTTTGTAATTAAAAAAAAATAGAATTTGGACATGATAGACCAGTGGTTCTTAACCCTAGCTCTAGTGAACTGCTTGGGAAGGTTTTAAACATAGACCAATGCTGAGGCTCCTCTCCAAACAGACAAATCCACTTTTTTGGAGGTGGATCCTGGGAATCAACATATTTTAAAATAGCATCCCAATGATTCCTATGAAGATAAAGTTGAATACTCATCTTGAAATATTGAATTGACTGAATTCTCAGCCACTAGCAGGATGCCTTCTGTGGCTTACAATTCCTAGTGAGCAGCATAGGAGACATCAGGGTCAAACGATGGTGACAGAGGCTGTTTCCACTGAGAAGATGGTCTTTTGTATTTGCCTCTATTTCTTTGACCTGAAGATATTCTTGTATTTTATGCCACAGGCTTTGTCCTCCAGCAAGAGAGCTTATTCTGGTATTAAAAAGAGTTCCTTACGGGTTGTATTCTGATGCATCTTAATCCCTCAGCTCCAGGGAGGGTTGGGGGGAAAGAGAAAGGAGACAGAAATAAAACAGTCTCTCATAGGCAGCACTGTGTTCAGGCTTCCTGCTCTTTCCCCAGAGTGAGTCATCCACACCGCAGGGGCGGACCTCACCCCAAGCTGCAGAGCCTGGTCCTGCTCCCTGTGTGGGTTGATCATGGGGGAGACGTCCCATGGGCTCGAACGCATCCTGAAAGTACTGTCAGAAGTCCTCAACTCTGTTCTTACTCAACAGGACCTCAGTCTCCTGCTTCTGGCTGTACCTTCTCCAGGATACCTCTCCCACGTTTCACAAGACATGTTCTCAAGAGAGTGACAATGAGGCACCTCAGATCCCCCAGAGTCCAGACGAGTGATGTGGGAAGTCTTTGGCCCACCTCATGCTGCTCATCCATGGGCACTTGCCGGCCAGATGACCCAGCAGATGTTCACATTGGTGGTGATTGCTTTTGAAACTGGCTTTAGACAAATTAATTGTAGGCTAAAATATTTCAAAGAATATCATATTTCCCTTCTATTTCTTCATTCTTATTATGTTACTATTTTGTTATCATTTCTTTGGGTTTTTTTTTTTTTTTTTTTTGGTCTGTATTGTAAAACTCAAAGTCTTATATGTGTATGTTCAAAGGAGCCCTGATTTACACACAGGTGTTCCATCAGAAAGAAAGCTTTAGTTTCTCATGGGAAGGACTCATTAATAGTCCAGAGAGGATACAGCCATCCCTGACAGTTGGTTCACCTGGAAGTACATTGTGGGTAACAGGTTTCCATGTTAAGAAACATGGAAAATCATCAATATTTATGTTATCAATGATTGAGTTGGTTGCCCACTAGATTTAGGATGGAACCAAGAGATAGGCTATTAGTAACACTGTGTAATAAGGATCATGTACATGCATGCTAAGTCACTTCATTTGTTTCCGACTCTCTGTGACCCCGTGGAACTTGTGTATCCCAGCAAGTTCCTCTTCAATGGGATTCTCTAGGCAAGAATACTGGAGTGTGTTGCCATGCCTTCCTCCAGGGGATCTTCCTGACACAGGGATTCAGCCTGCATCAATTATGTCTCCTGCATTGACAGGTGGGTTCTTTACCACTAGTGCCACCTGGGAAGCCCAATGAGGATCACAGTCTTCCTGAAATACCCTCTTTCTTTATTTTCCCTGTTATTCTTATCCTTTCTATCTCCAAGTTTCTTTTTCTTTCCTTTTAACTATTTTACTCACATATGAACCAGGCCATGGTTTTCTAGTCCCTGATCTTGTCCAGTTCAGTTCAGTTCAGCTCAGTCACTCAGTTGTGTCTGACTCTTTGCAACCCCATGGATGGAAGCAAACCAGGCCTCCCTGTCCATCACCAACTCCCAGAGTTTACTCAAACTCATGTCCATTGAGTCGGTGATACCATCTAACCGTCTCATTCTCTGTGTCCCCTTCTGTTTCTGCCTTCAATCTTTCCCACCATCAGAGTCTTTTCTAATGAGTCAACGCTTCACATCAAGTGGCCAAAGTATTGGAGTTTCAGCTTCAGCATCAGTCCTTCCAATGAACACTCAGGACTGATCTCCTTTAGGGTGGACTGGTTGGATCTCCTTGCAGTCCAAGGGATTCTCAAGAGTCTTCTCCAATACAACAGTTCAAAAGCATCAATTCTTCACTGCTCAGTTTTCTTTATAGTCCGACTCTCACATCCATACATGACTACTGGAAAAACCATAGCCTTGACTAGGCAGACCTTTGTTGGCAAAGTAATGTCTCTGCTTTTAAATATGCTATCTAGGTTGGTCATAACTTTTCTCCCAAGGAGCAAGCGTCTTTTAATTTCATTGCTGCAGTCACCATCTGCAGTGATTTTGGAGCCCCCCAAAATAAAGTCTGTCACCATTTCCAGTGTATCCCCATCTATTTGCTATGAAGTGATGGGACTGGATGCCATGATCTTAGTTTTCTGAATGTTGAGTTTTAAGCCAAATTTTTCACTCTCCTCTTTCACTTTTATCAAGAGGCTCTTTAGTTCTCTGCTTTCTGCCATAAGGGTGGTGTCATCTGCATAATCTGAGACTATTGATACTTTTCCCAGCAATCTTGATTCCAGCTTGTGCTTCATCCAGCAACAGGGCAAAGTGACTTTTTTCCCCATCACATTTACCTCTGTGAACACACTTACATTTACTGCCCATATTCAGCTGTGAGCAGCAAACGCTCTGCTCTGGTCTGCTGAAGGAAAACCAAGTCCCTGTGCATATTTGGTCACAGGTTCTTAGCAGATGCAGTTAGTTAAGGTGAGGCCATTAGGGTGGGCACTAATCCAATATGACTGCTGACCTTATAAAAGGGAGAAGTTGAACACAGACACCGATGCATAGGAAGAATGAAATGTGGACATGAAGGCAGAGACTTGGGCAAGGAAGCATATAAGACAAGAAACACTGAAGATTGTCAGCAAGCCACCAGGAGTTAGGAGAACTTGAAGGGAGCATAGCCCTGCTGACACCTTGATCCCAGGTCGCAGGCTTCCAGAACTGTAGGACAATACGTTTCTGTGGTTTAAGCCACTCGGCTTGTGGCCTTTTGTTACAGCAAACCTAAGGAATAAAAACAATGTCCCAGCGTGGGATTTCATGACTCCTCAAGAAGGCGTCTGTGTCAGGGTAAAAAGTACTTTTCAAATCATGTGCAGAAAAGAATATGCATCATTGGGTTGACTTAACTCAGTCTAGATTTAAAACTTGTTTTATATGGGGAATGTAATTCATTTTATCTCTCTTTGTATACCAAGTACCCAGTTAGGGTTAGAATGTATATGAGTATGAAAGGACTTATATCCAAAATTTATCATTAACTCCTAAAAATTGATAATGAAAGACTACACTCTAATCAAAAAATGAACATGCAATTTCTATGTATTCAAAGATGTACAAATAGCCAGTAAGCTTATAAAAAGACATTCAACATCATTATTCATTAGGAAAATGTAGAATAAAATATGATGGATTAATGGTTTATAGAAGGATGGATAATGGAAAGATAAATGGTAAAGCAAATATAACCCATGTTAATTGTAGAATTCAGGTGGTGTGCATGTAAGTTTTCACTGTATTATTCTTCCAAATTTTCTGTATGATAGAAAATTTTCATAATAAAAATTTTAAAAAGCCAATTCTAAGGTATTAATGTGTCTCCACAATTCTTTCCTGATACTAAACCTCAGTAGAAATGGGAATAGTCATGTTACCTCATTTTGGGCACACGGATGTAAGCAGCTGTCTCCAGGTGTGATTTGTAGGATCAGTTAAGCTCAGTTCAGTCGCTCAGTTGTGTCCGACTCTTTGCAACCCCAAGGACTGCAGCTCACCAGGCTTCCCTGTCCATCACCAATTCCCAGAGCTTGCTCAAACTCATGTCCCTTGAGTCAGTAATGCCATCCAACCATCACATTGTCTGTCATCTCCTTCTCCTGCTTTCAATCTTTTCCAGAATCAGGGTCTTTTCCAATGAGTCAGTTCTTTGCATCAGGTGGCCAAAGGATTGGAGTTTCAGTGTCAGCCTCAGTCCTTCCAATAAATATTCAGGACTGATTTCCTTTAGGACTGACTTGTTCGATCTTTCAGTCCAAAGGACTCTCAAGAGTCTTCTCCAACACCGCAGTAGGATTGTATGATAAGATTTTAGAAAAGATGTTCTCAATTGGCTTATCTCTTGAGTCTGTTGTCTTTCCTTTTCCTCATCTTTCTTTTTCTTCTTTTTCATTGGACTACAGATAAGATAACCTGAGGTGCTGTAGTATTTTGCAACCGTGAGGAGAAAAGCTACCCTGGCAGTGTCACAGAAAAGGGTGACTGCTGGGGCCTCCTTGCAGCTGACACTGCAGTTGTTTCGTTGCTCAGTTGTGTCCAATTCTTTGTGACCCCACGGACCATAGCCTGCCAGACTCCTCTGTCCATGGGATTTCCCAGGCAAGAATACTGCAGTGGGTATCCATTTCCTCCTCCAGAGGATCTTCTCAACACAGGCAGTGATCAAGCCCATGGAATACTGCTTAGACCTCCTTTAGACCCAACTGCCTGCCCCGTTTATCTTATCTTATGATACATGTGAAGGTCTTATTGTGTTACAGTTGCTTCATTTACCCAAGTGCAGAGTGAAAATAATAAGCCTGAATTTTGGAAGTGACAGGGGTAAGGAGGCAGGTATGAGAATTGAGGACGGAGCCATCACAGTCTAGAAACTTTTGGGAAACTGGTCTATTGTGCTCTGGACACACAACCAAGTGCCAACCAGCTGGGAGGTGAGGAGGGATGGTGGGAAGAATCCATAAAGTGTGGCTTTGTCGCTTGTTTCTGCTGGTAAAGTCCTGCCATTGAAGAATAAACGTGTCCTAGTACTCAGTCCTGCAGCCATGAAGTTAAAAGACACTTACTTGTTGGAAGGAAAGTTATGACCAACCTAGACAGCATATTAAAAAGCAGAGACATTACTTAGCCAACAAAGGTCCGTCTAGTCAAGGCTGTGGTTTTCACAGTGGTCATGTATGGATGTGAGATTTGGAGTGTAAAGATAGCTGAGCGCCGAAGAATTGATGCTTTTGAACTGTGGTGTTGGAGAAGACTCTTGAGAGTCCCTTGGGCTGCAAGGAGATCCAACCAGTCCATCCTAAAGGAGATCAGTCCTGGGTGTTCATTGGAAGGACTGATGCTGAAGCTGAAACTCCAATCCTTTGGCCACTTGATGCAAAGAACTGATTCATTTGAAAAGACCCTGATGTTGGGAAAGATCGAGGGCAGGAGGAGAAGGGGACAACAGAGGATGAGATGGTTGGATGGCATCACTGACTCAATGAACATGAGTTTGAGTAAACTCCGGGGGTTAGTGATGGACAGGGAGGCCTGGCGAGCTGCAGTCCACGGGGTTGCAAAGAGTTGGACATGACTGAGCAACTGGACTGAACTGAGTGCTCAGTCTTCAAGTAGAGACAGGGAAGAAAGCATTCCCACATGACACAGCCTCTTCCTATAGGCTGCAGGCTGTGTTAACTGGGATTGATTCTCTGTTTTTTTTTTTTAACTCTGTAAATTAAAAGCATCAAATTAGAAAAAAGATAATTCTCAATAGATGTGCATCCTTGCAACAAAACTCAGGTGTGTCCCAAACAACAGCTGTATGATCCAGTTAAGAAAAAAGACATAAGTCTTTGGCTTAATTTTTCTCAACTCATCTCTAAATCTGGAGAAGGAAATGGCAAACCACTTCAGTATTCTTGTCTGGATAATCCCATGGACAGAGGAGCCTGGTGGGCCACAGTCCATGGGGTCACAAAGAGTCAGATGCAACTGAACATACAGTTCAAGGTAACCAGAGTTTCTGTTTTACAGACTAAGGAAGGAATGTGAGTGACAGATTTTTTCTTGCAGAGAGCAGTATCCAGGACCTGGCTATGAGTACCCAGTGGGAGTGTTTAAACTTGAGTTATGGTAAAAGAAAATATAATGCATTCAGATTGGACCAGGAAAGATAATGCTATCCTAACTGCGTGCATTAAAAGAAAACTAAATTTTGTATTAAAAATATTTTAATGAATTAATTTTTTTTAATGCACTTATCTAGGATAGCATTATCTTTCCTGGTCCAAACCGGACATGGAACAATGGACTGGCTCCAATTTGGGAAAGGAGTAAGTCAAGGCTGTATATTGTCACCCTGCTTATTTAACTTAAATGCAGAGGACATCATTCAAAATGCCAGACTGGATGAACCATAAGCTGGAATCAAGATTGCTGGGAGAAGTATCAATAACCTCAGATATGCAGATGACACCACCCTTATGGCAGAAAGCAAAGAAGAACTAAAGAGACTGTTGATGAAAGTGAAAGAAGAGAGTGAAAAAGCTGGCTTAAAACTCAGCATTCAAAAAACTAAGATCATGGCATCTGGTTCCATCACTTCATGAAAAATAGATGGGAAAACATGGAAACAGTGAGAGATTTTATTTTTCTGGGCTCCAAAATCACTGCAGATGGTGATTGCAGCCATGAAATTAAAAGACACTTGCTCCTTGGAAGAAAAGCTATGACAAAATTAGACCGCATATTAAAAAGCAGAGATATTACTTTGCCGACAAAGGTCTGTCTAGCTAAAGCTATGGTTTTTCCAGTAGTCATGTATGGATGTGAGAGCTGAACCATAAAGAAAGCTGAGTGCCTCAAGAATTGATGCTTTTGAACTGTGGTGTTGGAGAAGACTCTTGAGAGACCCTTGGACGGCAAGGAGATCAAACCAGTCAATCCTATAGGAAATCAGTCCTGAATATTCATTGGAAGGACTGATGTTGAAACTGAAATTCCAATATTTTGGCCATCTGATGTGAAGAACTGACTCATTGGAAAAGACCCTGGTGCTGGGAAAGATTGAAGGCAGGAGGAGAAGGGGACAACAGAGGATGAGATGGTTGGATGGCATCACTGACTCAATGACATGGATTTGGGTGGAAGCCAAGTGTTGGTGATGGACAGGGAGGCCTGGCGTGCTGGGGTCCATGGGGTTGCAAAGAGTCAGACAGGAAAGAGTGACTGAACTGAATATAAAAGGATGTATTAAGTGGCACACAATAAAACCAAGGGTCAATAAGGGAGACATGCAGCCTTAAATGAAATATAACCGGCATTTCCTCAGAGTACCTTATGAAAGAGGAAATAAGGTTGTAATTGGCATCCAGACTAACAACAGCTGAAAGCCCAAAAGCCTGAGAGCAATTAGACTTCAGACCCAATTAGCCTTGCCTCTCCTCTGCCCTCTGGAGGCAACTGGAGTGCCCAGGTTCCTGCCTCTGTCCACTTCCTTGTTAGCGTCCCCAGGTTTTACTGTGGAGGTGAAAGGGGATTAGATTTCCCTGGTAACTTGCTTCCTGCAGCAGAGATATTTTAGAAACCAATTATGCTGGGTTCCCTGGACATAGCCTTGCTATAAACATCCTTTCCTCAGGCCCTTAGCCTTCAATTTGGACCCTAGAAGCGTCCATGGTGTGTGAGTTAACTTAGAATATAAATCACAGAATACAATTAATATTGTAGCTTCTGTCCTAAGTAGACATGAACAGTTATTACAATTCACAGCAGCTGCTTATGATAACCATTAGGAAAAAATATTGTGCAGGAAAATTTAATGTACAGGGTGGGGAGGGCTGTGGGAAACCCCAGGTATTGATTGTAGCATGCATGCTCAGTCACTTCAGTCATGTCCAACTCTTTGTGACTTCGTGGAACTGTAGCCCGTGAGGCTCCTCTGTCCATGGGGTTCTCTAGGCAAGAATACTGGAGTGGGTTGCCATTTCCTCCTCCAGGGTATCTTCCCAATCCAGGGATTGAACTCACATCTCTTGCATCTCCTGCATTGCAGGCAGCTTCTTTCTACCCCCTGAGCAACCCAGGAGGCCCAGTTTGTAGCTTAGGCAACAATAAGAAAAGGGGCTCACTGACCAGGCTCCATGTGGGGATTAAGCCTCTATACAGGAGACTGTGGATTCCTGAAGAAGACTGACGTCAACAGAGGCCAAATTCCAGCAGAGACCATTGAGAGGGCTGTTGTAAGATGTGATGGAGTTATGGATGAAAGCTGGCAGGAAGGAAGTGCTCTTGGTCAGCTGTTCTCTGTTGAGTACAGAGATGGCCCCTCAGTGGAGGCTCATTCCCTGGGGATGGTTTGGGGGGCCAGCCGGTGCACTGTGGAGGCTGAACCAGAGAGCTTACTCAGATCTGGAAGGGGGGCAAGGAAAGAATCACTGCTCTGAGCAAAGTCCATGGTGATGATGGAGAGGCTGACAGCACAGAGCCTCCCTGCTTCACTTACCTGCTGCATGAGGTCTAGATGTCCACATGTGTGACAAACACCTATCTCTGTAAGATATGAACTGAGGGACCAGAGTGGCTTGGTGGTCTGTTAATCCAGTGTCTTGATTGACAGTCACTACTCACTGGGTTTTCCTAATTTGTAAGCACTTGTACTCACTTTCTTGAAGATCCCATCACTCGCCTTGGTTTTAAACAGCATCTACCAACAAACAAACGTAAGTCACAGGCTTAGATCTCTCCCAAATTCCAAACTCAGATATTCAATTTCCTATTGAGTTTCTGTCCATCGGTACTTAACAGACCTCTCAAACTCAATGCAACCCAAATTGGGCTCTGCTCTCCCCCTGCCTAACTTGTTCCACCCCGGGACTTCTTCATGTCAGTCAATGCCAACTCCCGCTTCCTACTTTCTCAGGCCAAAACCCTTCAAGTCATCTTTGACTCTTCTTTACCTTTCACTCTCTGCATTGAATCCTTCAGCTCGTTCTATTGAATCTAGTTCACAACATACAGAGACCCCGGGCATTTCTCATCACTCCTTGCATGTCTCATTACCCGTCCATATGCTGAGTCCACCATCTCCTCTTGTCTGGATGGCCGCAGGGGTGGAGTTTAGTCTCAGTCCAAACACTACTGCCATCGCTCATAAACACTCAGCTGGAGCCACATCCTTCCTGTACTCAAAACGAGGCACTTAGTTCCATTTTATCCCCCAGATGAAGTCAGAGTCACCCACGACGCCTAGAAGGCACTGCGAGAGTGTCCCCTTCCCTCCCCCTGCCCCGCGGCCTCCATCCTCTCCTGCTCTCCACCCCCTCTCCTCTCCGGCTCTGCTCACCCTACACTGGGCCGTGAAGAGTGGGCATGCTCCCCTCCTGCCTTGTCCTGTGATGATCTGTGCAGTTAATCCTCTGCCTCCCGTTCTTCGGGACGCTGCTGCCGAGCTCTGAGCTGCTGCTACATCAGTCTCAGGCCGTGTTCTGCTGGGTCAGAAGGATGTGGACTGAGGAGATGTTCCAGCAGAAGCCCCACAGGGCAGTGTCAAGTGCACGGTGATGCACACATCAGGGCACTTTGTCTGCTTGAGTCCTTGAGCTCAGACCTGCCAATGGCTTCTGTCTTGAACCCTCTGAAGCGGGTACTTGTTTGACAGATGAAGAAACTGAAGCACAGGGAGGTTGGGTAACTTGCTTGAAATCACACAGTAGGAAGAGGAGCTGGTGCTTGAACTCAGGCAGTTTCACCCCGGCTGGTGCCCATCATCTCTGAGCAGAAATCTCCAGTAACGTCTGCAACCCACTCCCCTCTGGTGAGGGAAACTGAAGTTGTCCTGTTGTGAACACTGGGCAACAATGATAGCATCAATTTATCCTTTTCATAACCCTATGAGGTAAACATGGCAAGAACTTTGGTTCTAGGGAGGAAAAAAGCTGAGACTAATAGGTATTTAGGTGTCAAAGGTCACAACATTAGTTAACAGTGGATCCGAGGTCACAAACCAAGCTTACTGACTCCCAAGCCCATATTATTACAAACCAGATGATACTCTACACTTGACACATGATATTGGTTGTGCAAATGGAAGTGCTTGGTCTCTGTGATCTTTATCAGTCCAAAGAAAATTCAGTGATTGTATCAGGGAGATGAGAGATGCCAAAGTTTTTGAACTAGGTGATAGTGCCTGAAGGTAACTACAAAGGGGGCTTCCCTGGTGGCTCAGATGGTAAAGAATCTGCCTGCAATGCAGGAGACACTTGTTCCTACAAAGGAGTCTCTGGGATCATGCTAAGATGCTCACTTAAAAAGAGTAGGTAAACCCTTGTGGCGTCAAATAACCTTGCCAACCAGGAAGCTGGCAAAAGCCTTTCATGGTGTGACTTTGTCACAAGTATAATTAGTGCTAACAGCTCAGCAAGCTTTCTTAGTGACCTTCCTAACTTCTGCCAGTCAGCGGGACCAGCATTAATGACTTAGGATGGAAAATCAGCTTCTTGTGAGTCCACCCACACTGACCTCTATGTTCTGAGCTTCCTCAACCTTCCTTTTCAACAAGAATTGTATTTTTTTTTGGTGGGGGGGACTGTCCTTTTAACTTGTGTGAGCCGATGGGGCTTCCAGGCTCATGGAAGCCCCCCGTATGAGGCCTGTTTCCCAAGGATCTCAGGGTTTCACTTTCCCTCCTGAGATGCCCCACTGCTCAGGAGGACCCGGAGGAATGGGTGACAAACCTTCAGTCTGTGCCCAGGTCCCGTGTTTAAAATTCTCCCTGGAACTCAGCTCGGTGCTCAGTGATGATCTAGAGGGGTGGGATAGGGTGGTGGCTGGGAGCGAGGCTCAAGAGAGAGGGCAGATATATATATATATACACACACATACATACATACCTACATATAGCTATACACATATAGCTGATTCATTTTGTTGTATAGCAGAAACCAACACATTGTAAAGCAATTACACTCCAATAGAAAAAAATAAAATAAATACAATTTTCTGGTGAGGATGCCATCAAATGTGTCCAGATGGGACTGACCAGAGAGATGGCTTGAAATGCCTTTCTGGAAAGGAAGAATAGAAATCTCATTACTCATAAAGGTTCTGTTGTTACTTTTTCAAACTGAAAATTTGGTCTACAGTGTTGTTTCCTAATGTTAAAAATTTTGACCAAAACTTACCACCTTCTCATAAAATTAAACACACACACACACACACACACACACACACACACACCCTGGGAAATGTCTGCCCTCATCAAGGAACAATGTGTTGCATAAAATCAAATGGATTTGGGAGAAATGTGAAACTGTTCACACACACACGCCCCATCAGCACACGTGAAACCTCTCAGCATTTCTTTTGCTCTTTGACATCTGTTCCAAGTGACTGTTCCTCAGAAGCTCCCATATGCCTCCAAATATGTGCCTCCCTGTCTCATTATGGCAGGTTAATAGATGTGGCAGGTTAGATTAATTATGACTTGAAACTTGGCATTCCACAGGAAGAAAACACAACTTTCAAATACAATGTCTTACAATATGACTGATTTTCTTTAAAAAAAAAGTAAAAAAAAAAGACCTGTCAAAACATGACATGTCAGATTCCGTTTCTTTCCACCAACATATCACAATCTGTTTTGATGGAGAAAGGATATATTTTAATTATTTGTTTTTAATCTGACTCCAGACTTGACATATGGCACTTCATTAAGTTCTCTCTACAAATTCTGGTAAAAACAAAAACAAGCTGTACAAAGTTATTCAACTTCTGGCATAAAAGTTATTTTTAAGAACTTCTATTATTTCTGATGAGGTTAAATGATTCCTCTGCCTCCAAAAAAAGTGTCATCTGTTTTGAGAGATTTGCCAGGAATCAATCAGAGTAGACATTAGCTGTCAGCAAAATATGTTCCCTGGAAGAGGAAGGGTCCCTACCAAGATATAGGATTGCTGGTCTTTTCATAAACTTTTTCCTCCTTGACATTCAGATATATCGAGTAAACTGAGAGGAAATCCGTACATTAAGTATAATTTTCAGATTATAGGAGGAGTCATCTGTGCCTCAATTCAACCTCAGAAGAAGATAACAGACCACATTTTTTTTTTTTTACTTCATTAAGCATGCCTTATTAATACCTTGTCTGGTACAGCACAAGGAAATAATCGACTTTTTTTTTTTCCCCCTCTATTACAGGGAGGCTGAAATGAAGCAGGGATCTGTGCGGCTTTTGGGCACAAAAGGCTTTCTGTGTCCCATTCCCTGAATTCCAAAGGGCAGGTTCAAATAGCTGCTGATCAGGGAAGGGAGGGGATACAGAGACAAGCAAGGGGCAGTCAAGAAGCAATAGTGCGGTTTTGGGGCAGCATCCTGGCTCCCCTTCAAAGAACACACATAACATTATGTTGAGCTCTTCTGCAGAACTAAGTGAAAGTGAAAGTCACTCAGTCCTGTATGACTCTTTGTGACCCTATGGACTATAGCCTACCAGGCTCCTCTGTCCTTGGAAGTCTCCAGGCCAAAATACTGGAGTGGGTAGCCTTTCCCTGCTCCAGGGCATCTTCCCAACCCAGGGATCAAACCCGGGTTTCCTGCATTGCAGGTGGATTCTTTACCATCTGAGCCACCAGGGAAGCCTTGCAGAACTAAAGCCCTCACCATATGGAATATGATAACTACTTGGTGAAGCACTCTTCCTTCCAGAGAGAAGGTCACAGTTTGCCCATCAACACCTGAGGCCAGATGATCTCTGAATTGAAGGAATTTCCACCCTCCTCAGCACTCTGATCCTAATCAGCAACTCCACCTCCTTGACTATAAAACTCCTCACAACCCAGGGGGACCAGGACTTTGTGTTTTCACATCCTGAGCACCTTTGGGGCTCACCATGGGGAGTGGCTGCAGTCTGATGGCTGCTAGATGGCAGGAATTCTTTCCTTCCTGAGTCCTTTCAGGACTCACCGGCTCACCATCACCTGTGGCTGCAGTTGCTGATAATTGTGACATTCTCTTGTTCCTGACATGGCAGGAAATATTTCACTTGTCAATGGGATAGTCAAGGACATAGGTTAAGGCTTTGTTTCAATTAGTGGCATTACTTTTGGTGGCATTTTATTAATTAATTCCTCTAAGTGAGGAGGAACTAAGATGAATAAGTCATGTGATAGTCCTTTGTATGTAACACATGTGCACAGAACAGTGTTTGAAGTTTTTTGTCCAAACGTTGGAAAGACAGTCATTCCAAACAACTCAATTCTTGCCCTTCTCATAAAGTCTTTAAACTTTAGTCTTTAATTTTAAATTAAATAATATGTAATTCTTTAAATATAATTATTGTGTTAATTTGACTCTATATGATGATTCAGATTCTGTTTACAGAGATGGCCAAAGCCAAGTAAATATCCCCTATTTCTCCTTTAAGATTTATTATATGGATTATTAATTAAAGCTTAAGGTTAGAGGTTAGGATGCAAGGATAAAAACAGTGACAAGTGGCGACATGAACAGAATCTAGGTAGATGAGGAAAGAGGCATGGCTATTATATGAGAAGACCTTGAACTTCAGTATGAGAGGCAGCACACTTTTCTTTTGAATTAGGGAGACCAACGAGAAGCCTGTAAAATCTGTGTTAAGGAAGTAGATTAAGGAAATTTTCAGCAGATTCAGAAGCACTGATTGCCAAGAGTTGTATATTTAAGTAAAATATGTTCATCATTGAAGAAGGTAGTGCTGATCACTCTCAAAGAACAAGAAATCTTAATATCAAGATAGGCACTTAAGCCTGGAATCCCATTGGAATAAAATAGAATGACAAGGGCATGGTTGGGATTGCTTTTTCAGCCACAAGAACATGTTCATAGTAACAAGATTGGCTTTGAGAGGTGGCATATTTCCTGCTGAATCAGTAAACAAAGAATGCCAGAATCATCAGCGATTAGAGCCACCACGGATGGTGAGCTGGTAAGCCCTGAGGGAAGTCAGGAAGGAAAGAACACCTGCCATAGCCACCATCAGACTGCAGCCACTCCCCACGGTGAGCCATGAGGAAGGTATGGAGGTGAAAACAGGATACTGGCCCCAGATCACTGTGCATATGAAAGGACTGATTTCAGTGATCCCAGACTCTTGCATCTTCCCATACATAGAAAAGCACTGAATTCCTTAACTTGGGACATCTGATTTTCTTTCATTATCAATAATCTTTTGATATTCAGACTATCTGCCCTTTGTCGCAAAACTTCCATATAACATGGGTCCTCCCCTTGCTTTCTCAGAGCAGTTCTCTCAGGGTTATTTGAGATGCTGTCTCCTGGGCTTGAAGTCCTAAAAGTCCCCACCATATAAAACACTAATGTTAAACTATTCGGTTGTGAACATTTTTTCAGTCCACAGCACCACTGGAGATTCTCCTGAGGTCCAAAATGTAAAGGACTCAGGAGAGACTGGAGACCTCACAGGACAACACATTTTGAGAGCTGAGGGGCTTCAACAGTTGCTAAAATTTACCTTGAGAATTACCCTAAATGAACAGCCAGGGCCAGAGCAGAGCAGGTGCTATTATTATATTTAAACACTGTGCAGAGTTTTCTACAACTGGAACCAGCATGCTCCCAAGAGGAAAAGTTCTGAGCTTTAGACAGTGCAATACTGTCTACTTCTCAAGCCTCTTGGTTGGAGTTTGAGCTAAAAGAAAGCAGGTAAAGTCCCCTGACATTTCATTCATGTCTGAGAGACTCTGGTCCAATAGAAACAAAGAGAAGCAAGGGAAGGTTGGATACATGCTTATACAGTAAATAACACAAAACCAAGACAGTTCCTTCAGGAAGGTGTTCTCAGTCTGAATTCTCTGATTTTCTTCCTGCACCAGTAAGCTTTGACTTACAAAGGATTTATTTTCAAAATGCTGCTTTTTTTTTTTTTCTAAAGTAAAATAAGAACAAGGGAAGAATATCCAAGGATGCATGGAAATGAGATATCCAGGTGATGCCGGTGATACGTCCTAATGAAAGTACTAATGGGACTGTAGTCCCTGGTGTCTCAGCGGTAAAGAATCTGCCTGCCAATGCAGGAGGCTTGGGTTCTATCCCTGGGTAGAGAAGATCCCTTGGAGAAAGAAATGGCAACCCACTCCAGTATTCTTGCCTGGGAAATCTCAAGGACAAAGGAGCCCCGAGGGTTACAGTCCATGGGGTCGTAAAAGAATCAGACAGGACTTAGCGACTAAACAACAACACTGAAACCGCTAGTGGGACTGATTACCTTCAAAGATACTTTTCAAAAAAGGAGATCAAAATTCATGTCCACGACCTCCAAACAGGATGAAGAAGACCAGGGTGCAAGTTCCTGGCACCTTTTACATAAGAAAATGAAATAATATGGTTTAGACAAACAAGATAGGGACTGACCATAAAAATATTTTTAATGCCTTTTAAAATTCTTAAAGTGAGAAATCCATGAGCGATAACTTGAAAGAAAACCTCATGGAATTTATTCCCTGTTTGGCAAGAAAAATTTCTGGAAATCCAAAGAAAAATAGTGGACCAGCCTTGCTAATTGTTAATGCCAGAATTAGAAACCATGGAGGTCTTGGAGAGTGATCTGCCAGAAATGATGATTAAATCTTGAGATTTGATGCACTGCCTCTAGCAGAGGTCAACAGGAGGTTTACAGTTCCAAACAAAAATCAAAGCAATTATTTCTCAAAATGGAACTCATTTTGTGATATTTGTGTGGTGGTAATGGTGATGAGAGAGGCCAGGTTTTAAAATAAACAAAAAAAAGAAAATATACCTTGTCTTTCCCTCTTCAATGTTAGTTTCTAATTTTGTCTATATGTAGTAATTTTAGCATGGGTCTGAGTTAAACCGTTTGATGTTCAGGGCTCTGTCTCAATAGATATGAGCCTAATAAATTTGAGGGAATTCTTTTTTCAATAGACACGAATCCATTTCAAAATGGACTTGACTTGTTAAAGACAAAGCTGACAGCCTAGTAAATGAATAAACAGTGTAAACAAGACATTGAAATGTCGGGAGGTAAGAGCACAGGTCTTTTTGAGATAGCAGGTGCTTAAGTAGAGATAGCAAGAACAAATGCCCCCCGACACCCACTTGGACACTGTAGCCTTGGCATGCCATCCAAGCAGAGTAAGGGGGGGGTGAATATACGTATTTTTAATAAAATGATTTTGTTTCCTTCAAAAGAACAGTGATCATGGGAAGCTGAGATAATGAGCAGTGAACAGAAGTTGTTTTGAAAGTGGAAGAAGCATGGATTTGGGAGACTTAAGCCTCGGCAGGACTGTCAACCAGGCGCAGACGTGCATTGTGGTGGGTTAGGCTGGGAGGCTCTGACTCCCCATTCTCTTCCACCCTTTATGAGTTGTGAGCCCCCACCAGCTGAACTCCTTTGTGCTCAGTTCCCTAAGATTTGAGTGGGCATCATCATAGTGCCTGTTTAATCAGGATGTTGCATGGATTCTACTAGCTTAAATGTTAAAGTGCACAGACACAAAACTGTTCTCTATGTCTGTGTCTCTATGCCTGTCCTACTTTTAGGTTCACTAGTACTGTTTTTCTAGATTCTACATGTATGCATTAACATACTATATATATATATATTTTTTTTTTTTTTCTCTTTCTGATTTCCCTCACTCTGTATGAGAGAGTCTAGGTTCTAATTCGCATGCCCTTAATGGCAAATTTAATGGTAAAAAATATAAATAAATAAAGTCCATAGAGAGGACTTAGGACAGTGTATGGCACATAACAACAAATGATATTAACAAGAAACAATCTTTGAAACTATGGTAGTCGTGGAGAGCAGTATTTGAAAATATGTTTAGGGATGGGAGCCATGGATCAGTATTCTTTTTAAAGATTCCTGGGTAATTTCAGTAAAAAGCAATATGTGGAAAACCACTAATCTAAGCACACTGAAAGAAATAAAGCGGCATCTTCTAGGAGTCATATGGAAGTGAGCCCTCTGAGGGAAAAGTCCAGTGTGCAGGGCAGGGGCTCTGCTTTATATGGGGATGAGTTGACTCTGTGAATTGCAGACCTTTACAGATTCTGGAAATTAGGTGCTTTGGTGTTGGAGACCCTGGATTTACACAGAAGGAAACCTTGCCCACCATCAAAGCTGAAGTAAGCCCAATGGTGACTAAGGTATTCCAAAGAGTAGAGAGAATTCCTTTGAATTTCCTAGACTATATTGACTCATAGGGCTCTACTATGGCTTTAGAAATAAAGAACATTATTATCCTTTGATCAACCCTTAATTTTCACTGGAATGACTGATGCTGAAGCTGAATCTCCAATACTTTGGCCACCTGCTGCGAAGAGCTCACTGGAAAAGACTCTGATGCTGGGAAATATTGAGGGCGGGAGGAGAAGGGGACGACTAAGGATGAGATGGTTGAATGGCATCACTGACTCAATGGACATGAGTTTTAGCAAGCTCTGAGAGATGGTGAAGGACAGGGAAACCTGGCTTACTGCAGTCCATGGGGTCGCAAAGAGTTGGACACAACTGAGCGACTGAATAACAACAACATTATCCTTTAATTACAGCAGATATTGGGCCTTGTGCTATGTTGGGGAATAGTTTCCTAAAATCGTACTTAATTTGGATTTTTTTTTAAAAAAGGCTGAAAAGAAATGTCACATTTTTACATCTAAGTGTACTAGGGAAAGTTAATAATTGTTACCTATGTTTTTGGTCATTTCATAGAAACTTTTCAAAACAAACACCACCACATAAGGCAGGTCTTGCTTTGCATTGTGAAGAATAAACTTTGATGTTATATAGTTATTCTGTTTTTTCCAGCCCTCTGACACCTAAGGAGATGGAGACTTTTATGTAAATATTGTTCAGATTATTGACAGACTAAACTTAATAGGCTTCTCAGGTGGCACAGTGATAAAGAATCTACCTGCCAATGCAGGAGATGCAAGGGTCCTTTATTTGATCCCTGGGTTGGGATGATCCCCTGGAGAAAGAAATGGAAACACACTCCAGGATTCTTGCCTGAGAAATCCCATGGAAAAAGGGGCCTGGGGGGCTACAGTCCATGGGGTTGCAAAGAGTTGGAAATGACTGAGAGACTAAGCATGCATGCGAATTCAAAAGTATATTTTTTCAGTAATGAGTAAGATAATCTGAGTATTATTGAATACAATTTCTGTCACAAGCAAGAGCTAGAAAAAGTTGAGAAAGATGATTCATGGAAGAGCCTTTGAAATCTTTAATTTACCAAAAAGTATTTCAGTGGTTTCAAAGATGATCCAGAAGAACAAGTTGTTTTATGAAACAAACATATTTTCCACACGATCTTAGATTTTCTCCAATGCCTTAATATTCATATTTCTCCAATGACATTGAGCAAACAATATATGCCACTAATATAAAATCAAAAAAATGTTATCCGTCTGTCAAGTCTGAAATACAGTGCAAGAATTGAAAGTAAATTCCTTTCATCCAAATAAAGGCAACTGAGGGAAAATAAAGTCTGATGGAACTGAAAAGGATCATCTTTAGAAACATCATGTGATCTGTGAAAATTAAACACTCATTCACTTACAAAAATAGCACATTTTACCCCAAATCATTGCAACCCAATATAAAACAAGTTTTAAAGCTTAAAGCAAAAGTTAACATATCAATGGCTCATTATAAAATGAATCAACTGAAATAAAGATGATTTCATTTTTTTTTCTGAGTCAAAGTGTTCTCACTGAATAATATCCCATAATAGTATGTTACTGTTATTGGAGCTGACCGTGGAGCAGGGATATTGGGGTCCTCCGTATTTCAGATCTCAACATGTCCAGGGCAGGGTAGAGGGCTGTTGAAGGGACGGGAAGCCTGCAGTCACTCAAGGTAATCTGGGAAAGAACAAACCCCAAGAGGGGCTCAGGTGTGGATGAAATGGACTCACCAAGCCACAGGCGAGTCTGGCAGGGAAAGAGGCAGGTCCGTTCTGGGTAGACACAAATGTTCTGTTTCTTCAGAGACAGGCTTCTCTACAGGTGTACATGTAGCCCATGAATAAAGGTAACCAAAGACTGTCTCAGGCCAACAAAAGATGGGAGCGCTCACCACCAGAAGAGCAACATTATAAAGGACGAAGGAAGTTTGTGAGGGCTAAGGAAAAGTGATACGGGATGGAAATTAACGTGTTTGTACAGGAATGTGAATAACCATCTTTTGTAAATACAAATTATCTAAATCATATTGTTTTCCCATTTCAGCATCAATAAAATAATTAAACATTTAAGTAATAATAATGGGGTTTGGGCCTGATAACATAAAAATGTGTGAGATGACTTAAAAATGTGTGAGATGGCACAGTGGATGAGAGAGGAAAGAATAGAATGCTTTGAGCACCTTACATCACATGAGATATAGTATAACATAATTTGAGGATAGATGATGTGACAAAGACAGGTACAGTAAACCCCAAAGCAATCAGTGAAATTAGTGATTAAATAAGTGAATGAATACTTTTAAAAAAGGTTTCACGAGAAGCCAAAAGTGATAATAAAATGGGAACATAAGAATACATTTAATTCAAGCTAAAACAGGAAAGAGGAAAAATAGAGTAAGCAACAGATGGGGCAAATAAAAGACAGTTTTATTTAAACTAGAAGACAGTTTTTATTTAAAATAAAAGACAGTTTTATTTAAAACTGGATGTCAGATTTAAATTAAAACACATTAATAAGCATGTGAAAAATTAACGTCCTGAATGATAAAATTAAAGGCTGAGATTGAGAGGCTGAGTAAAAAAGACTGAATCGACCACAGGCTGTCTGATGGAGCACACATCACCACACAGCACAAATGACTCAAAGTGAGCAGAATAAGAGATACATCACAAAAGTCCAACTCAAAAAAATTTAGATAGGCTGTAATACCATTAGACAAAGCCAACTTCTATTACCAAGGAAATATAGAGACATTACATAAAGACTAAGGGGTTAGTTGATCTAGAGTTACAAAATGATTGGGCTGATATAAGAGAAAGTTTGAGGGAAAATATATTTGAGGGTGAGAATGACCTGTCATTTTTTAAAGATTCTCCGGTAATTTTAATAGAAGGAAGACTCCCTTGATTGTCTATTGAGATCTTGCCCACCGCAGATGACGTCGTTAGAGCATCGTCATCATGACAGTCATGGCGTTGACAGTGCCGACAGTCAGAGCTGTCAATCACATCACAGGCTGTGAAGTCAGCACTTCTCTATGAAGTACCACTCGCCTCCCCAACAGTGCTTTTCAACTGAGCAGTATTTCGGCAACAGGAAATCTGTACCTATTAAAAACAAACAGAAAGAAACGTCTGATCCAGTGAATGCATTTACTCCAAGGATGCTCTAGATGATGCTGGTCATACCAGTAAGGCAGGCCCTCTTCAGCGGCAACTGCAGAAAGTGATTTTAGGTCTTTGTGATGGAAAGAGCCGTGTCATTTTTTTTCCCCTGAGCAATTGATTTCTCTTTTGTCTTGCATTCCAAGCAGCTCAGAACCACATATAGAAGTACCCAGGATTTAAGAATATTTGTTTTGTTTCTAACTTCATCTCTGCATTAGTTTATTTTTCTTTCTTAATGTTGGCCTTTCTTAAATGCTTTATCTATGTTTGTCCTGTTGTGTTAAATTGGTTGGAGAAAAAGGCAGAGGACAGACACACAGGTGAGTAGACGATAGATACGTAGAATCGATAAATAGATAGATGATTGATAGATAAGCATGTAGACCACCCTCTATGCTTGAGTGTGCATGCTAAGTCGCTTCAGTCGTGTCCAACTCTGCGACCCCATGGACTGTAGCCTGCCAGACTCCTCTGTCCATGGGATTCTCCAGGCAGGAGAAGATTGCCGTGCCCTGCTCCAGGGGATCTTCCCAACCCAGGGATTGAACCCATGTCTCTTGTGTCTCCTGCATTGGCAGGTGGATTCTTTACCGCTAGAGCCACCTGGGAAGCCCATCAACATCTATAGCTATGTCTATATTTATCTATAATAGTAAAGCCAATCACTTCCCATGCTCTGCACATCTTGCTTCTTTAATTCCATTCATCCTAATGTTCTGCAAGTTTGTCAAATGCTGCCTGCAGAGGCAAGGACTGAGAGCTGGGTGTGTAGGGGTGGGGTAGGCAAGCCCAGGGAGTAACAGTCTTAGAACCAGACACAAACAAAACTCTCTGGATTTCTACGCCCAGGCCAGGGGCATGAGATGGGAGGGTGGGAGGTGTCTGATGAAGACTATGGGTAATCTCCATTCCTGATCTGGTGCTGGGCTGACCCAGCCACAGGTTAGGCTGGTAACTAAACATTTTATTTAGCAATTGGACAGCATTACAGTGAGTATTCCCATTTTGCTTTTATCATCACCATTCATCGGTCTGCATTTATTTGTCTTTTCAGTTCACAGTGGGTACCTTCATAAGGTTTGTGATTTTGCTTTGCACAGCTTCTTCACACACAGGACAAAATTTTTGAACTGGAAAGAGCGAGCAGGGGACTTCCCTGGTGGTTCAGTGGTTAAGACTTTGCCTTTCAATGCAAAACTTTCTGGATTTGATCCCTGGTGGGTTCGATCCCTGATCTGGGAATTAAGACCCCATATCCCTCGCAGCCCCAAAAATCAAAACATAAAACAGAAGCAGTATTGTTCCAAATTCAATAAGGACTTTAAAAAATGGTCCACATTAAAAAACATCTGAAAAAAAAAAAAACAAGCAAGTATAGAAGAGTTTCTTGCAAATTACTCAGCAGTGGGACTTAACTTAGCACACACCCCCTACTCCTGTAGACCTGCCTAGGACTTGGGAAAAAGATGCTTCATGAATTTCATAGTCTTGCAATAATTTTTCCACAAATAAACTTTATTTAAAAGTTCGTCATGATTAGTGTTTAGCAAATATGATTGATAGGTCATTAGCAATACATGACATTCAATGACTCATGCCATTAAAAACATGTTTTATGAAGTCCTTGTGAATTAATAGAATCTTACCTATAGTGTGCTCCATAGCTGTATTCTGTGATATCTTCCCAAGTAAATGCCAGGCTAATAATTCAACTAAAGAGAGAGTCACCTTCCCAAACCCCAGGGATATTTTTAAAAAATCATTCCTATCTTTTCTCCTTATTTCTTGCTTTACTGTTGGAAGTTATTTTTATACTGGTATTTACATGTTTCTTATTAGAATCAAATTAGTCACCAGGAGACTGAGCAGAGTTTTACATCTGTACCAAACATTACATAATCAAGAAATTCATTTTTTTGTATCAACATTATACAAATTTAGATTCCACAGACTACTAAAATATCTTGATTTGCACTTTTATACTACAATAGGTGGGTACTTTCATTGCTATTAGACTGACTGAATGTTATATGAAACTTAGACTTCAGTCAATAACTGTATTAATAAAAATATAATCACAAATGAAATTGCAGCCCAGGAGAACTGAACTGAACTGAACCGAGTCCTTTCTATTGCCTCTTTCTAACAGCAGTTCTGTCTACACAAGCTCAAGCAGCCACTTGTGACAGCCACAGTCACTTTACAGGAAGACTTTTTGATGCCCAGTATATGAGGAAAGAACTTCAACAAAGGCAGGGAGGTGGTGGCTTGGGGACAATGAATAGGGCAGCTTCTTTCGAGAAGGTGACTCATGGAAACATCCTAACATGGGGTCAGCAGCTAGGATATTCCGATGACATTTTTGGTGACACATTCTCGAAATGCATCCTCCTTTTTATTGCGTTTGTTAAATGTGTCTGAAATCTCAATATACTCTCCACAAACTTCCCGTGACACTGTGAGGTCACCAAGTATAAACGTTGATGTACTCAGCATTCGAGTGACATGTAGTTGAACTGCTGAACTAGCTTCAAAGCACCAAGGTCAGCGCTTAAGTTGGTCCCTGAGATCTGCAGCCCAAAACCTGGTGGAGATGCAGGTCCTTTAACCTTGACTCCAGCAAACCGGGTAGCAAGAGAGACGAGCACTGTGTCCACCGGGAGGATGCAGGCTGAGCCTGCACTGGATGTACTGGAGACACATCCTGCAGAAAGGTAAAGTGAGCTTTGGGCACAACACATAGGGGTGTTAGCTCCTCCCCGGGCTAGGTGAATCTCTGCTCAACTGCGGCAAGAACTGCACAGTGGCCCCGGAAGACCATCTTGACTGCCAGCATCAGCATCTTCTGCCCTAGTAACGTGCCCTAGCAACAAGGGACTATGGCTTTTGCGTTGGTGGCTTAATGTCAGCTCTTGGTTGGCTAAGCCGTCTCTCCTGAAAACCAACTCTTAGAAAGTTACACCCTAAACTAAATTGGGATTTTATTCCTTTCATCTTCCCTGTGCTTGAAACAATGATAAAAATCCATCACTGGTTTGGAATATGTTATGTTAGGTTATTCTTTATTGCCTTATTAAGAGACATTTTCCTGTACATTATTGGCTTGTGAAATTATTATGATTCCCTCAGCGAACCTGTGTTAAAGAAAATATTGGCAAAGACAATCTCAGTCTCTAAGCCTAATCTGCTCTGAAACAAAACAGATATGTAACTTGGTTCACCTGGTAAACAAGGGGTATCCACAGGGCCCCTTGGAAGCCCTCGAAAGGGGAGCACATACTCGTTTGGTTGTTGGGGGAAGTTTCCCAGATGATGAATAGGAACAAGAATCAGCAGTATTCTAGACAATAGGAGGAAGTTACCATGTGTGTGTCTGAGATGGACTGAGTTGCTGTGGAGAGTGGAAAGTGAATCCTAGATGAAAGGAACATCCCCAAGGTCATATATGTGATATTGAGGATAAAGTCATTAAGCCGTAATATTGCAAACTCTTCGCATCAGAGCATTTAGAGGTGTAACACACACAGGAAAGATCCTGGTGCCACATGATAGGGAGGGGGTTTTATAGCAGATGCTCAGCCTGACGCCTGTCTCCTCCAGGGTGACTTTAACACCCCTCCCATCGCTGAAGCATTCAGGAAACAAAGCCATCCCTGACCCCACAGAGAAAATACAAATGCACAAAGGGAGGAGAAATATCCTAGACTAGAGACAGAAGGCCATCATTGTTACCAGCCATGACTGGAGGGAAACACTGAAGATTAAGTCTATACACATTGTGAGGTAGTGTAGGTTTAAACTGGCCCATGATTACTTTAGAACTGGACATGGAGCAACAGACTGGTTCTAAATCGGGAAAGCAGTATGTCAAGGCTGTATATTGTCACCTTGCTTATTTAACTTATATGCAGAGTACATCATGAGAAACGCTGGGCTGGATGAAGCACAAACTGGAATCAAGATTGCCGGGAGAAATATCAATAACTTCAGATATGCAGATGACACCACCCTGAACCATCAAGAACTCAAGAGCCTCTTGATGAAAGTGAAAGACGAGAGTGAAAAAGTTGGCTTAAAACTCAACATTCAGAAAACTAAGATCATGGCATCTGGTCCCATCACTTCATGACAAATAGGTAAGGAAATAGTGGAAACGGTGACAGACTTTATTTTTTTGCACTACAAAATCAGTGCAGATGGTGACTGCAGCCATGAAATTAAAAGACACTTGTTCCTTGGAAGAAAAACTATGACCAACCTAGACAGCATATTTAAAAGCAAAGACATTACTTTGCCAACAAAGGTCCGTCTAGTCAAAGCTATGGTTTTTCTAGTAGTCATGAAAGGATACGAAAGTTATACTATAAAGAAAGCTGAGTGCCGAAGAATTGATGCTTTTGAACTGTGGTGTTGGAGAAGACTCTTGAGAGTCCCTTGGACTGCAAGGAGATCCAACCAGTCCATCCTAAAGGAAATCAGTCCTGAATATTCATTGGAAGGACTGATGCTGAAGCTGAAACTCTAAACTTTGGCCACCTGATGCAAAGAGCTGACTCATTTTAAAAGACCCTGATTCTGGGAAAGATTGAAGGCGGGAGGAGAAGGGGATGGTAGAGGTTGAGATGGTTGGATGGCATCACCGACTCAATGGACATGAGTTTGAGTGAACTCCGGGAGTTGGTGATGGACAGGGAGGCCTGGCGTGCTGCAGTCTATGGGGTCGCAGAGTCAGATACGACTGAGTTACTGAACTGAACTGAATGATTACTTTGTGGTCAATGATATATACTCTGAAGACACTGGACCAAGGGATGCAGGAAGCTCAGGGGGCCTGAGAAGAGAATCCAGACTCAACCAGCATAGACAGGACTCCTTCAACCATGTTCACTATGAGCCCTCAGGATTCTTGTGTTTTTTCCAGGTTTTTGTGTATTTATTTAACTTCTATTGGGGTGTAATTGATCTACAATGTTGTGTTAATTTCAGGTGCCCAGCAAAGTGATTCAGTTATTGTTGTTGTTAGTTGCTGAGTCATGCCCACTCTTTGAGACTGCACGAACTACACCATGCCAGGCTTCCCTGTCCCTCACTGTCTTCCAGAGTGGGTTCAAACTCATGTCCATTGAGTTGGTGATGCCATCCAACCATCTCATCCTCTCTTGCCCCCTTCTCCTCTTGCTCTCAATCTTTCCCAGCTTCAGGGCCTTTTCCAATGAGTTGGCTCTTCACATGAGGTGGCCAAAGTATTGGAGCTTCAGCTTCAGCATCAGTCTTTCCAATGAATAGTCAGGATTGATTTCCTTTAGGATTGACTGGTTTGATCTCCTTGCTGTCCATATATCCATGTACATATATCTGCTCTTTTTTATATTCTTTTCCCATATAGATCAGTATAGAGTATTGAGTAGAGTTTCCTATGCTATGCAGCACGTCCTTGTTAATTATCTATTCTATATATAGTATAATGCAATCTCACATATTGCATATAGTCAATGCAGTCTCACAAGTTATCCCTCCCTCCTTACTCCCTGGTAACCATAAGTTTGTTTTCTAGATCAGTGACTCTATTTCAGTTTTGTAGGTGGCTACAGAACTCTTAGGAGTCTTTAGTGGGCAGGTTGGGAAATGGATACCAAAACCCTCTGCTTAGCATTCACTGCAGTGAAGAAACCATCTGCCTCTGGTTCCTGTTGTTTGTGACACTGGCTGGAAAGAGGACTATTCATGGGAATTAAACCCAGAATAAAAGGGAAAACCATGGAGAAGATCGTGCTGAGTTACCTGGACTATACCGTAGGCCCTTGTTGATTTTCTATTTTAAATACAGTAGTGTGTCCAAGTCAGTCCCAAACTCCCAATAAGTAATCTTATACATAGATAGAAGAGTTTATGTAGTCCTGAACCTGCTTAGAATGCCTCTTATAAAGGGCTACTTTAATGAGGTTTATTTCTTTTTAGTGTGTGTGCTACTCTTTACATTGATAAAGCTAGAAGATGAGAATAAGCATGAAAGGACTAAAATTAGCATCTCAGACTTTCATGGTAACTAAAAAATGAAAGAATCAATTTTCTGTTGTAATGCTATGTAAAATTTAGTTAGGTCTTTGTCAAAACAAGTCCTTTAAGTATTCTCAAATATTAGAGACATTAAGTTTTATAACAACCTTCATAGATAATTATTAAACATAATAATACATTATTTTTGATATTTTTCTAGTACTAAATATTTTTAAATTTCTATTCACTTTATTTAGGTTTCTATACTTGTAGAAACTTAGATTTTAAAATTTTAATTAAAAAGAATGATTAAATGTCTTTAGTGATAGATAAAATAACTTGTTTCTGGAACAAGTAATTTGACATCCACAGAATTTCAACTCAATAAAACAAACTAATAAGGCAATCAAAACTTCTAAATTTTAGTTTCTGTCTAGCCCTTAGAAATATAAGCAGAGAAACAATCACACTGTGATTTTTTAATAAAAATATCTATCTGTATTTGATATTTGTCCCTGTTCCAAGCACAGAACTCCACAAACACGTGGAATTTTCTAAGAGAGGGACAAAGGTTTTTTTTTTTTTTTTTTTTTTTATGTGAAGGGGGTGACTTTGGATCATTCATAGGTCACCTAAGGATGAAGGCTGGATGCCAGGGTAAACAACATGTGATTGGAGAGTTGGACATTTCAGATCCACCACCTAACTTACAGAGAGGGGAGAAGGGATGGAGGCTGGATGGATCAATGTCCAGTGATTTAATCAATTATACCTAGGTAATGAAGTCTCTGTAAAAACCCAAATGGATGGGGTTCTGAGAGCTTCCTGACTGAGAAGCACACAGAGGTCTGGGGAGGGCAGTACATTTGGAGAGAGCATGGGGGTTCCGGTTCCTTTCCATGGATCTTGCTGCCCATCTCCCATCTGGCTGTTCCTGAGTTACATTCTTTTATAGTAAACCAGCGAACTAGGAAGCAAATGTTTCTCTGTGTTCTCTGAGCTGCTCTAGTAAATTAATTGAACCCCAAGAAAGGAACCAATCTGTAGCCAGGGGATCAGAAGTATGGTGACCGTCTGTGACTGGACTCTGGGCTTCAGTCTCAGGGACTCACGTACGTCAAATCGGTGATGCCATCCAACCATCTCATCCTCTGTCGTCCCCTTCTCCTCCTGCCTTCAGTCTTTCCCAGCATCAGGGTCTTTTCTAGAAACTATCCAAAACATAAAAACTCTACCTATTAAAGGGAAGAGTCCTTATTAAAATCACACTTCTTTGGATCCAAAACCCATGCTTTTTCCAGAACAGTAGTAACTTGCAAAGAAGAAAGAGACTCCACTCCTGATCTGGGAACCCTTATAGGGGCTGTGCACTTCACAGTCAATTCTGACAGTGAACACTATGTTGTCTAATGTGTATTCTTGGTGATAATATTCTTTTTTTTTTTTAATTTAAATAGTACAAGAAAAGTGTTCTCTTTTCAAAAAAAAAAGTTAATTATTGACACGTACAAAATCCTTCTCTTTTCTTTGTAGTAAATCCCTTCTCTTTGTAATAATTCTGTCCTTTAGATACATACCATAGACTGTACCATGGACTTTTTTCTAATTTGAATGCATTTTAATTTTGAGAATTTTGTCCCATTTTGTTAAAGAGTTAGGGAGAATGTGTGTCATCAGCTAGACTGAAGAGTCTTCGAGTTATGAACTTCAACTTTGTTATCAAAATCAACTTTCTTGAATGTTAAAAAAATGGTGATGGAGATACTTATTTATCCTGAGTAGAAGTCTTTTCAGATCTCCTCATTATAAAGTTTGCAGAATAAACAATTCCTTGAGAAGCATTGGCATTTTGTCATCAGTGACTCAGGTAAGCGTCCACTTATTTCAGGCAGTCATGTGTTTGTTTTCTTTATTCCTTTAGAGAATTCTCATCTTTCCTTTTCCCCTAACTTCAATAATAAAAATCATCATATTGATGACAAAGATCATTAATGTTGCATTTGAGTTAAATAAAGATCCTTATAAAAGTGATTTGAAAAACCCTAGGCTACAGTCTCAGCTAGTTCTCTTTATAGGAAATCTCTATCACTATGCTTATAAGAAGCATTCGTTCCAAAGTGATCTGTGAGATGCATAGTTCAGAGCAAAAATTAAAGGCAGTGCACTAAGAATGGAGAGATAAATACTAAGATTGCTTTATGATGACTACATTAATTACTTTTCTCACTGAAATCAACTTGGAAATTGGAATTTGAGGAGAAAAGTTGATCTGGCTCTTTCAGTAAACTTTAAGGTACACTAACGCAAAAAATGTTCACTTCACCGCCAGAGACACAATAAGCATGATTCAATATTTGTTGAACTAGAAGCTTTGTTTCTTAGGATGGGTAAGAACACTTTCCAATAACCATTATTAGCTGAGAAACCGCTAATATTATTAAGGGATGATGTGTAGAGAGATGGCTATATGAACAGAGATGCTATGGTACTATTTTTACAAATGTGCCATGGTAATAAGTGCTATTTCAATATTTGAAGAATATCCTACAGGCCAGTTTATGTGTCCTGGGGCCTAGAAATATGAACACTTTTGAAAACCCATCGAGGACCATCTTTATCCAAAGACAGTCTTAAGCCAATTTATTTAAAATTCTGAGAAGGGAGTTGGGCAGAAAGGAAAGAGATGGAGGGGACTTCCTTGGTGGTCTAGTGGTTAAGGCTTTAGCTTCCAATGCAGGTGGTGTAGGTTTGATTCCTGGTAGGGGAGCTAAGATCCCACATGCTTCTTGGCTAAAAAACCAAAGCATAAAAAGCAGAAGCAATATTGTAATAAATTCAATAAAGACTTTAAAAATAGTCCACATAGGAAAAAATCTTCAAAAAAAGAGAGGAGAAGTTGAGAAGACTTAAGCATCTTGGAAACGAGAAATCTTGCCAACCTGTGGGAAAACATTTTAGATTCAGAATTTTTTTGTGTGTATGTCATTTATGTTTAAATACCTGAGAAGCAATTAAAATGCAACTTTTGTTTCCAATAATAGATTTTCTAGATGAATAGAAAACTTAAATCAGAATGTTTTATACAATGAAAAAATATTAAAAATAAGTTAACCTTTAAATCTAAGGCATCCTACTGGTTGTTCTATAGTACCAGATTTTGCCAAGAAATGTTTAAGACATGCTTAGAAAACTGTTACAAGTATGCTTTGAAAATATAAATGCTCCTTAATTTTATAAAATGTTGACATAATATCAGATTGGATTTCCTTGAAGTCAAATATTTTATAAAGTTATTTTTATGTTATGGCATTAATCCCTAGAAACTGAAAATGCTTAATTATTGATTTTCTTTTTTCAGTAAACAGGCCACAGAAAGCAAGACCATTATGATGAACTGGATGAACAATAATATAATTGAATATAAAGCATACATTTAGTATGAAGTCCCTTAAAAATTAAAGTGCTGCAATTTCAAAACAATTTGTTTTCTAGAATGACAAAGTTCCTGGTAAACTATGAATGCTCAAAATGGCTTTGAAAATCCATATGCTATGTTCAAGACTGGCTTAGCTTGTCCCATTCCCTAAATGGTTATTTGTGCCAATTAGTTGATTTCTTGTTATTAAATCAATCCTAATGGATTTGGTAGATAATTTCAACTTTAGTTAAATCCTGAGGAAAAAACTCACTCACTTTCCCAGGCTATGACAGACAAACATTTGCAGACAGATATCCTTTATTATTCAGCCAGAGCGTCTGTTTTATTTTATTTTCATACCAATTGTATCACCTTTTCTGCAGACAAAACAACAACACGAGTAAGAATATTTTAAAAAGGAAACACTGGGTTAACCGAATTCAGAGGAAATACCCTTCTTAAGAGTCCTAAGCCTAAACTTTAGACAGCTAGTTTCATCACGTTCTTCACATTTATTATTTTAAAACACATGCATTTGAATAATCAGTAATCTCTCATTCTAAATAAAATAAGTAGATACTCTTGATGAGGAACTCATTAAATAAAATTAGTTCTGAAAGTTCTTATCCTTTAATTGAACTCTCACCCGAACATCGCACGTATGACTTTAGAGATGTATATGCACACGGACAAAGGCGCGAGCGTATTTGACAATAGGACTCAGACCCCTGACCTCTGCAGCAATTTCTCCAGGAAGCCAGACCACAACTCTGCAGCCATCAGCCAAAGGGTCTGTGCTTGGTCAATGACTGCCAACTTTCTAGTTATTGGCTCTGCTTCCCACTGACTCAGCACCAATTAGAGAAAGTCACACATGTTCCCCAAACCAATGTAATAAAATACTTGACTTTTCATTACTTCCTTATGCCCCAAACATCCACTCGAAGCTCATCTGGAGACTTCCACCCCACTTGGATCTTCACCACTCCCCACCTGCCCGCTTTCTGCCAAACATGAGTGATGGTGGCTGTCTTCCAGGTTGTAGCAAACTTTGGATGAATAGCCCCTTCTTATTCTCACTTGGGCAATCATTTATTCCTACAGGCTTCATAGAAGCATATTCCTTAGTTAATTTTCTTTGCTGAAATGCTCATTTTTAACAGATGCAGAGGGTCTGCTCTGCAGAAGGTTTGTTGGCAGACGTGGTATTTGGAAGAATGAATGCATGGTGCTTCCCAGGTGGCACTAGTGGTAAAGAACCTGCCTGCCAGTGCAGCAGACGTAAGAGGCAGGGTTTCGATCCCTGGGTTGGGAAAATCCCCTGGAGAGGGGAATGGCAACCCTCCAGTGTTCCTGCCTGGAGAATCCCATGGGCAGAGGAGACTGGCGGGCTACAGTCCATGGTCTCAAAGAGTCGGATATGACTGAAGTGACTGGGCACTCTTATGCATGGTGTAGATAGTTAGCAGTTAAAATTGATCTCATATTTCTTTCCTCCTTACTCTGTCTTACTCAGCCACATCTACTCATTGCTGCTTCAGCCTTTAGAGTTCCTCTCTTGCCTGCCTTTCTTCCATTTTTTTTCCTCTGTAAGCATCCAGGTTAAGGTCTTGACTATCTGCTACATACCATTCAATTTAAAACTCCCTCTCTTCACTCAAATCCTACCAGACTAAGCCCTGCCTCCCTCCCCTACAATTCAGGTTTGTCAGTCAAAACTTCCTAAAATACACTTATTTAAATAAAATATAGTTCTTCCTTCACTAACTGAAAATGGACAAAATCCTCAGCTTACTCCCCAAAGCCCTCCGTTGTCCAAGTATGGAATATTTCTGTTAACAACAGCACACTTCTCTTAGCAAAGTGAGTTTATCCTGGAACACAGAGCAGAATTTGCTCTTTCTTACCTTCTGATTTCTTCTTGGAATCCAAAAATGTTTTGATCTGTTTGTCTTAATCTAACCAATAGAAGTTACCTTTGAAGAAACAGTTCCTTGTATCTGATATTTAAATCCTTCTCTTAAAATGCAAACTTGAAAAGGTACTTACAAGGACTAGCCCCTTAACTGGGTTAACTGTTTTAACCCACTTGCCAACCAATATAAACTGGTAATAGTAGACTGATGTGTTGAATTGAGAAAGATTCTGATATTCTGACCAGGCTCATCAGGTGACATGAGAGATTAGTTAATTAAATAAAAACTGATAACCTTTAAAAGAGTAGTCAAGTGAGAATTGGTTAACATGGCCAGGAGAAGCCAGTTGATAATCTTAACAAGTTATCAAAGTTTGCTGTCTGTGTTCTGGATATTTTATTTGCAATTAGCGATGCATTACTCTATAAGCTTCTTCTATGATCTTTCAAAACATTTTTCTAATTAATTGCCTATCTATGGACCGTAACTATACTTAAGCTCTCTATCCTCAATTAAAATAATTCTCTGAGAGCAGCTTTGTGTTATCTCCTAGAGTATTTCAGAGCTGGTGTCCATAAACATGAGATTTTATTTTATTTGTAGAAAAATATAATACAAAATGATAAGAGTAGGGGGATTTTGGTAATTACTTTAAAAATAAAGATATTTTAAAATGTTGATGCAGACGTTCAGTTACCAAAAGTTTCAGTTGGCTAAAAAATTTTCCACCTTCTTGAAAAGTGGATAGTAAGAAGCTATTGCTAGATACCAGAAAGAAAGGGAAGATGCATATTGTTTGCTAAGCAGAAACTGGATTTAAATATTAACTTTTTCTTCTTTTTGGAAATCAAAGGTATTTTTCTATAGCATACAGACTAGAATTTTACTTTGTCAGTGAAGATTTGTGACTCTAATTCAGAGTGAAACCTGAACTTGCCAGTGTGATCTCTGCATTCTGTTGTCTGATCACCTTATTTCATAGATGCTTAAATGGTTGGATCCTCTATTAGGTTTGATAAATACCCTCAAGATCTGCCTTAATGATTATCCTGATTTAAATCTAATTTGTATGACAGGAGAAACTCATGAGATTAAAAAAAAAAAACTAAATAAAGTGGAAAGCATTAAAATAAATGAATTAAATTTCTAGCTCAAAATATTAGGAAAAAAATGAACCTAAACCCAGTAGAGACAATAAAAATAAACCAATAAACAATTAAGAAAAGGAACTACACGTCAACATCTCTTATAAAAATTAATGCACAAATACTCAAAAAAGTATTCACAGAAACCAATAGCACAAAAAGAAAATATGTAACTATGACCAAGTTACATTTATTATAAGAATATAAGAAGGTTCTTTTAATATTAAGAAATTCATTAATATCATAAAACATCTATCTGTTTAAGAAATGCATTAATATAAAACATCTGTCTGTTGTCTATCATCCATCTGGCCTATCTTTATTTATCTAAAATATCTATCTTTATCTCTCTGTATCTGTATCTACAAGAGTGAATGTACGTGCATATATTTTCTAGTTTTGTCCACTATGAGAATCTAGAATCAATGACACTTCAATAACGATGACCACATTTAGCAACCATGTCTTAGGTTCCAATAAAAAGAGACAGGGGAACTTAAAGAAATGGCTGATTCCAGGTTTGGGGAATATAAAAAGCAAGGTAAGTCTAGAATATGTTGTGGTGTCAGAAAGTAAGAAAATGTTAAAAAAACAAAGTGACGGAGACATGTTGGGAGGTCACACGGTGTCTGAACAAGAGAAGAGAAGCGGTGGCTTCCCTTGCTGCAGAGCCCGGGTTTGATCATTACGGTGCTCAGGCTGCTCGTCGAGGCGGCTTCTCTTGTTGCAGAGCACAGGCTCCGTAGCGGGGCACAGGCTTAGTGAGTCCGCGGCTTCTGGGACCATCCCGAATCAGGGATCGAACCCGTGTGTCTTGCATTGGCAGGCTGATTCTTTACCACTGAGCCTCCGGGGAAGCCACCCTGGACTATTTTAAAAATCATGCTTAATTTAGAAATAATTTTTCTCCCAAATTAGAGTAAATAGAAATGAAAAGATGAAGAAGAGGATCAGGCACAATTTTTAAAACCCCAATCTTTTTCCTCCCATATATCTAAATGCCTATCAGGCATTAAATATTGCTTAGGCAATGGCCTTCTTTTTCTAGCAACTTATACTGACTATGCCAAAGCCTTTGACTGTGTGGATCACAACGAACTGTGGAAAATTCTGAAAGAGATGGGAATACCAGACCACCTGACCTGCCTTTGAGAACCTGTATGCAGGTCAGGAAGCAACAGTTAGAACTGGACATAGAACAGACTGGTTCCAAATAGGGAACGGAGTACGTCAAGGCTGTATATTGTCACCCTGCTTATTTAACTTATATGCAGAGTACATCATGAGAAATGCTGGCCTGGAAGAAGCACAAGCTGGAATCAAGATTGCCAGGAGAAATATCAGTAACGTCAGATATGCAGATGACACCACCCTTATGGCAGAAAATGAAGAAGAACTAAAGAGCCCCTTGATGAAAGTAGAAGAGGAGAGTGAAAAAGTTGGCTTAAAGCTCAACATTCAGAAAATTAAGATCATGGCATCCGGTCCCATCACTTCATGGCAAAAAGATGGGGAAACAGTGGAAACAGTGGCTGACTTTATTTTTCTGGGCTCCAAAATCACTGCAGATGGTGACTGCAGCCATGAAATTAAAAGACACTTACTCCTTGAAAGGAAAGTTGTGACCAACCTAGACAGCATATTGAAAAGCAGAGACATTACTTTGCCAACAAAGGTCCATCTAGTCAAGGCTATGGTTTTTCCAGTGGTCATGTATGGATGTGAGAGTTGGACTATAAAGAAAGCTGAACACAGAAGAATTGATGCTTTTGAACTGTGGTGTTGGAGAAGACTCTTGAGAGCCCCTTGGATGGCAAGGAGATCCAACCAGTCTATCCTAAAGGAGATCAGTCCTGGGTGTTCATTGGAAGGACTGATGCTGAAGCTGAAACTCTAATACTTCAGCCATCTGATGTGAAGAGCTGACTCATTTGAAAAGACCCTGATGCTGGGAAAGATTGAGGGCAGGAGGAGAAGGGGACGACAAAGGAGGAGATGGTTAGATGGCTTCACTGATTCGATGGACGTGGGTTTGGGTGAACCCCGGGAGTTGGTGATGGACAGGGAGGCCTGGCGTACTGCGATTCATGGGGTCATAAAGAGTCAGACACGACTGAGTGACTGGACTGAACTGAACTGATACTGTAGGTGGCAAATAACATGCCCTGATGATAATAGTTGTTACTGTTCACGTCTGACTCTCTGCAGTCCCATGGACTCTAGCCCGCCAGCCTCCTCTGTCCATGGGATTCTCCAGGCAAGAATACTGGAGTGGGTTGCCATGCCCTCCTCCAGGGGGTCTTCTTGACCCAGGGATCAAACCTTCATCTCCTGCATTGAAGGTGGTTTCTTTACCACTGAGCCACCAGGGAAGCCCCACTATGATAATCATAATATGACATTTTTAACAACAGTGGGTACTTCTACTACTGCAGTACAACTAGTATTTACAGAGTATAACGTTCATTGACGTGTATGCACACATAAACTCTAATGCACACAATAACCCTGCAAATTATGTATTGTTATTCCTGCTGTACTGCTCAAATGCTTAAGGATATCAGGATCTGAGAACTCATCTTACTATGGAGTTTTCTACAGAGATCTGCCAGGAGATTAATTCTATTTTCTTTTTCTCTGAAGAACAGAGAATGCATTTAGAGTATTTGCAAGTCTTTCTGAGTCAAAGGTGAAGATGGTAACATTTACTCTAGTGCGCTGTCAGAGGACTGGCTGAGACACATATTAAGGTCCATACTCATCATGTGATGACCGCCCATTAAATATCAGTGTCCTTCTCTCTCCCTCCTTCCCAACACACAAGTAATGGTTACCTTTTGTGGTCAGGCTCTTCAGCTGTATTTAGTCACCATAGATCTTGGAAACTGTGTGTTATCTCAGCCCCAACAGCTATTACTGTCAAACTCTGTCAGGCAAAGCTGATGGGAATTTTTCACATACATCTTCCAACATTCTAAATGCATACTCCACAGGGTGAATTAGAAAAAACAGAATCAAATTGCCCTCTGCTTTGGTTTGGAAACAGAAGAAACATTTTAGACCACAAGGGGCAGGTGGGAACTTCTAAATCACATCATATTTTCTGTGACTTGTATAATATTAATAGCTTGGTCAACCTTCACAGACCATTTCCAGAGACTTCTGAATTCCTGAATATTGTAGAAATATTTTCTACTCCTAAACTCACTATGAGGATCATGAACAAAAAGAGGCTCACACTATCTTTAAAGCATTCTTCCCCAAACTTTCTGCCTTTTATGAAGGGTGTTTTTCAAGGAATTTTATTTTCCAATTTCATAATATAGTTTGTACATTATATGAAATATCATATCAATTCTTACTACACCTGGAGCAATGCCACTGCCTATTAAGTGAATGAAATACTGTGATTATTAGATAAAACCGGGCATAATGGTATGCCTTAAAAGACTTTGTCTTGAATAAATATGAGCAGAAAGCCAAAACTCCACAGAGGCACTTCAAGTGAATTTGATCATCGGGTTGAAGGGAATCGTTGACAAAACCCTTGTTTTACTGCCTTGACTCAGCGTAGCATCCAGTCTCTTCCCAATCTGCCTCTGCATATATTGATATTTCACTGCTGACATGCTGGCTCAGGGAGTCACGTGTCTGGCCTCACTGCATGATCCAACATGAGAAAAGATTTCAAACCCTTGAACTCCCAAATGCTGGCATTGAATAATTTAATACCTTTTTTGATGCTTTATGTTTCATGCTTAATAATCTAGAACAGGTCATCAGGCATTTCATTCATTCATTCATAATTAAAATCTCAAGGTTAATCACCATGCGAGTGCTCTTCTGTGTTTGGGCAGGGATGATAGTAATGGCCCGAATCAGAGTTTGTAGCAGTGAGCTTCCTCCGAGCGCCTGAACATGCTTTATCACCTGAGCAGGTTGTCTATGGCGATCCAGTCTTGGCTCCTCCTCATCGCCCCAGGGTGGTCAGATAGGACTCCTGTCTGATGGGTAAGAGTAGTGGGGGATGAGACAACTCAAAGCTGCGACGGTCACAGGGTTAATTAACACTGCACGTGGGGCCTCCATGAAGCTTCCCTGATCGCTCCATGATAAAGACTCTGCCTGCCAATGCAGGAGCCACAGGAAACCTGGGTTTGATCCCTGGATCAGGAAGACGGGAATGGCTACCCACTCCAGTATTCTTGCCTGGGAAATCCCATGGACAGAGGAGCATGGGGAGCTACAGTCCATGGGGTCACAAAGAGTTGGATATGGCTTATTGACTAAACAGCAATGGGGCTTCAGTGAACATGAAATCTGTGAGGAAACAAAGACTTATTGAGAGGAAATGATAAGGACATTTTTGAAGGTGCTGGTCAGTGGGGCTCAGGTTAAATATCCAATTACATGATTTAATTCTTATACCTACCCTAAGGCAAAGCTCAGAGAATTTGAGTAATTTCCCCAGGCCACAGAGCTGGTAAATAACTTGTCTCATTTTGGAACCCAGCTTCATACTGCCCCCTTGCAAATGTAATTCACTCATCTATCAGTGTTTGTTGAGTGCTTACTACATGCTAAGGACTGTTTTAGACACATGAAATACATAAGAACTCCTGGCCCTCCTGGAATTTAAAAGAGAGGATAAAAAGTGCATTTTATGTGCTTATGAAGAATGAAACGGAATACTGAGGAAAGAGTATGCCAAGGACCAGTGATAGTGCTGGTTGGTTACAATTTTAAAAAGAATCGTTGGGGTGGGAGTCATTGAGAAAGGAGCATAAAGCTATGAACTTGCCATGGATGCCTGAAATGTGGACAATGCTTTTACAGAAAAGTGACAACTGAATGAGGTCTTACATAAATAATAAATAGGAATTTAGTAGGAAGAAAAAGGGAATGGTAATCCTGAGGCAATTCAAAATAATGAGATCAGAAATTCATAAAAAAAACAAAAAACTTTTCATGTTGAATCTGTGTGCTTATATGAGACAGAGAGACAGAAAGGGAGCATTTTGGCTTCTTTACCTCCTTCCAAAACAAACGAAAATAATTTAGAGTGCTGTTCATTTAGAATATCCAGTGCCGATTTCTTCCCCATGGGCATCATTTAGAGATGACATTATCTTACCTGATCTGATGATGCTATTAACTGTAACTGGGAAATTTTTAATCACCCACTCTCCAGAAAAAATGCTTTCATCTGTATCAGTCATTAATTACCATGGTGTAAATATTCTAATCGTAGTCAGTTTGAAGCTACTGACACGCGATCACTAAATGAGGTCTTGAAAAGAGATGTGAGTTAGTACACGATATATAGTATTTCTACCTGGCAGACACAAAACATACAAATAACTTTTCATAATTACTGAGCTTAGCAATTGATTTACCAAAGTCTTATAACAGGGCAAAGCATGGCTCTCACGAGATGGTATGAGCTGTTTCCACCCCACCACTGGGTGGCATAAGAATAAAAGGAATTCTGTGTTTTCTCTAAGTCAGATCTTAGATATTTTTGTTCTGGAGAAATCTCCCAGTTCAGGGAAGCATATCATTCAGAATGCTTTCATTTTTGGTGACAAGATACTTTTCCTTAAAGTGTCAGAGCCTGGTGGCTGGTTAAGACCATTGCCAGCTACCATGTGGTCCCGCTTATTTTTTTGCTTGTGCTTTTGGTGTCATATCCCAAAATATCATTGCCAAGACTTCTTCCCTGTGCTTTCTTCTAAAGGTTTTATGGTATCAGGTCTTATGTTTAAGTCTTTAATCCAATCTGAGTTCATTTTCATGAGTGATGTAAGATAAGGGCTCAATTTCATCTTCTTCAGATGGTTATCCATTCTTTCCAACACTATTTGTTGAAGATACTGTCCTTTTCCCACTGAGCGTTCTTGGCTCCCTTGGCAAATATTAGTTGACCTGGTATGCTGGGTTTTATTCCCAGGCTCTTTTTTCTATTCCATTGGAGACTTTTGCTTGCTGAATGGTTGCACCTGCTTGCATGCTGCCCATAATCCCACACCAAGGGCAAGCATGATGCCAGCAGGTTAAGGGAGGTTATTATGATACTTTCTTTTGAACTGCTTTTATGGTATAGCTTTGAAGGTGGTAAAAAAGACAGTTGCAGAGACTGCAACTTTTAATCTTCTGGAATATAAATATGCCTCTGATGCAGGGGAAAATGTTGATTGCCCTGTTGCTTTTTTCTATGTTTGAACATCTCCCCCCGATAGGAGTCACTGCCCAGAATATCTTTTTATCTTCAAGATCTTAAGCACTTTAATATGGTGTAAGGATGGCAGGGTGATAGATCCATTCTTCTACCCAGTCACAAGTACATGTGATCAGTAACTCTAATGTTGAGATAAGTGAAGGGAAAAATGATGCTCTGTTGCCTATTTCATCAGGAAGGACTCCTGAAGTATCACTTTTGCTGCTGAGTTACCTGAAACATCTAAAGAGAAACAACTCATAGGAGAAGCAGTCACTAATAATAGACTTCTCCTCACAAGAGTTCATGACTTTAAAGATTCTTGTTTTGCTCTCTTTTTTTGGTTGTTGTTATTATTACCATTCCTGTTATGTGCATCACAGGACATTTTTCCACTTCCTAAAATGTGGAAACAAACAGGTTGCCCAGTTCTTTTTCCGAAGTATCTAAGTAGAAAAAATATTGCTTATGTATGATCATCTGATAGCCTCCCCAGGCTTAATAACAGAGTAGGTGAAAGACTAGGGCTCTCTGGTGGCTCAGGGGTAAAGAATCCACCTACCAAGGCAGGAGACATGGGTTCGATCTCTGAGTCAGGAATATCTCCTGCAGAAGGAAATGGCAATCCACCCCAGTGTTCTTGCCTGCAGAATCCCATGAAGAGAGGAGCCTGGCGGGCTACAATCCAGGGGGTTGCAAAGAGTTAGGCACAGCTTAGTGACTAAACAACAACAAACAAGGTGACAGAATGCAAATTTATTGCTCACTAACCCACATGAATTGTTTTCAGGATTTAATTTTTAATATTCAAAATAAATTGTACAGAGGGGACAGACTATGAAAGAAGACTCAACTGATTTTTTTTCTCAATTGCAGAAGCTCAGTAAATGTTGAATAAGTGACTCAATCTCAAATTTACTATTGAGGAAACATATTCAAGGAAATGAGAGAGTCAGTTCCTAGGTAGGTTGATAAGAAGTCCAGGGTCCCCAAGGAGGAGAAGGGCCCTTGACAAGGAGACAGGGGTCTGGGGTTATCAAGCAGGAGAAAAGGACAAACTTTTTTCTACATTGTTTTGTCTGAGTCAGTATAACAATGTATCTTGCTTGAGGACATGTTTTTCCTTAACAAGAATCTTCTGACTAATCTTGTTATCTTAAGATAACATTGTAATATCCCACCCTCACATTTTGAAATATCCCATACCAATGTGAGGGTGGGATATTTCAAAAGAACAGCATGTATACTATCTATGGTGAAACAGATCACCAGCCCAGGTGGGATGCATGAGACAAGTGCTCGGGCCTGGTGCACTGGGAAGACCCAGAGGAATCGGGTGTAGAGGGAGGTGGGAGGGGGGATCGGGATTGGGAATACATGTAAATCCATGGCTGATTCATATCAATGTATGACAAAACCCACTGGAAAAAAAAAAAAGAAAAAGAAAAAGAAAAAAAATAAATAGTAAGCTAGGATTTCAAAAAAAAAAAAAAAAGATAACATTGTGTGTGTGTGTGTGTGTGTGTGTATGATAGCAACATATATTGTGGGAGTGGGGTCTGTTAAGACCTTTCTATTATTAGTTGTAATCTTGTTAATTTAAGAAGTATGATGTGGGGTTGGGTCTGGTAAAAGTATATAAGGCCTTCATAAGACTAGTGCGTGGGGGCACTCTCCATCCCCCTTATGTCTATGTCAGAAGCGTTCTCTGTCCCTTTAATAAATAATAAATAAAACTCTGAAGCACTTTAATAAAACTCTGAAGCTCTTGAGTGATCAAGCCTGGTCCCTGGTCCCGAAGCTAAATCTTCAGAGATCATGAATCTGACATCATCCATCTTAAGCTATCAGAAGTTCCTTATATTGGGCAATACCGGCCAGTTAATAAGTGGTAGAGCCTCATTGAAATAAAGCATTTTCTGGTTTCAAAGCTCTTTCTTTCTCAAAGTACTGTGTTCCTCCATGGTGTCCTCCTGGGAGAGAATGAGGGGTGGCGATTAGAGCACTGAGTTTAGAGCTTGATGTCTGTAACTCTGGGCTCCATTTTTGATCCACAGATGAGAAGCTCATTGATCTTCTCCACTTCTCTTGTCTTCCTTTGTGCAAATGTTTGTCCTGCAAAAGTTGTAAGGCATTAAAACCACTTCATAACATTTAAATATAATATTTAGTTGAGATATTGATTTTCAGCAAGTACTATAGAAATGCCCTTTTTGTTCCCTGCATGTAATTAGTGAAACAGCCGCTTTGACAGGTTTGTACCTCAAATCCAGTATTTATTTTGGTCTTTCTCCTGCCAGGTATATGTGCCCAAACTTGTTTTGACCAGCTGCATTACATGGACACCAAAAGGTCTTGTAATTGGTTTTGCTTCTGGGGCATCACTGAAAACAGAGTCTCTGAAGTGTGATGTGCAGAGAAGCTGCCTCACAATCACTCGGGGAGCAGGTTGTGATGGACCCTAAGGTCTGTATCAAGAGAAACTCCCAGGTGGTAGATAGTGGGCCTCTCAACTTACCCAAGTGAATTCTGTTGTTGTTCAGTCACTCAGCATGTCCAACTCTTTGTGACCCCATAGACTGCAGTGCACCAGGCTTCCCTGTCCTTCACTTCCTCCCAGACTTGGCTCAAACTCATTTCCATTGACTCGATGATGCCATCCAATCATCTCATCCTCTGTCGTCCCCTTCTCCTCCTGCCTTCAATCTTTCCCAGCATCAGGGTCTTTTCAAATGACTCAGTTCTTCGCATCAGGTGGCCAAAGTATTGTAGCTTCAGATTCAACATCAGTCCTTTCAATGAATATTCAGGACTGATTTCCTATAGGATTGACTGATTTGAACTCCTTGCTGTCCAAGGGACTTTCAGGAGCCTTTTCTAGCACCACAGTTTAAAAGCATTGATTCTTTGGCATTCAGTCTTCTTTATGGTCCAACTCACATCCATACATGACTCCTGGAAAAACCATAGCTTCTGAGACCCGCTGCACTGCACACTATTTGCATATGTGTAACATCACAACACAGTCCAGCATGATGAACACATTCCTTTGAAAGCAATGAATAGAGAGCCTCATTGATGGGTATCTCACATTGGTAAATTAACCTTTGTGATTGAAGCATTGGAGAAAGTACACTGCTTCATGGAAGCTATGTTTAGCTTTCAGTCGTCCATGTTGGAAGAGCCAGTCAGGAGCCTGAGGGTTTAGACTCAGGCCAGCTCAGCAGCCTCCCACACACGTGAGCTCATGGGCTCTTCCACTCTGTGCCTTGTCTCAGCATCCTTAGGGGACCAGAGGCCAGCAGAGACCTCCTTGGGATTTTGTGAGGTTCCCATGGTGTCAACAGGTTGACTCGAGTCAGACAACTTGTCCGCAGTAAACATCTGGTATCCCTTCACTGTCTGATGCTGAGGATAAGAGGCACCCTACTCCTTCCTCCTGGTGACCAGCAGCCTTGGACCCTGAGTCTAGGGAGGAGCCAGGATGCCCTAACTCAGAGGTCACCATGCAGGGTCTCAAGCAACATCCCTAGAAGTGTGGACTTTAACACCAGGTCCGCTCTCCAAATACACAGTGAAGGGGAAAGGGGCCAGGGGTATATGTGTGTGGTGGGGTGGAATGCAGAGATGAAACTGCCTTGAGCCAAGAATCACTGAAGAGTGGACCCCAGGATAAGGAGGGTTCTGTAGGGATTCAGATTGTGGTGTGTTAAGTACAATTGAAAAGAGACTTTCAATTTCTAGACTATGTAGCTAGAAGATATTGTACTTAGAAGATAATATAGTCCCCTTTCTGCATATCTTTCTAAAATCTCTACGATCCACATATAATAATCCACATATTTCTTAATATTCAGATAAAGTAATAAAGTGTGAGATTAACCCTGACATGAAATTTCATAGTCTGTATTTTGCTTTAAATTATATTTTGAATGCAGTTCCATGTGAGCATTTTTTCCTCAGTAACCTATGTTCAAGTGACTTCAGATGAAGTGATTTCAGATCATTTCTTGGGTCAAAACTCTACTTTGAGAAGAGTTGGGCTATTTTTATTTTTGCTATTGTAATAGGTATGTGAAGAATACTGTGCAAATCTTTGCATCTATTCCTGAATATTTATCTAGTAGAAATTCATCAGAAATACAATCGTTGTCAATATATACTTAAAGATTTTTGATGTGTCTGTGTGCATGCTAAGTCACTTCAGTCGTGTCCAACTCTTTGTGACCCTACAGCCCCGCCAGGCTCCTCTGTCCATGAGATTCTCCAGGCAAGGACACTGGAGGGGGTAGCCATGCCCTCCAGGGGATCTTTCTGACCTAGGGATTGAAACTGCATCTCTTACATCTCCTGCATTGGCAGTTTTTTTTTTTTTTTTAAACCACTAGTGCCACCTGGCAAGCCCAAAGATTTTTGGTACTTACTTCCAAACAACTTTCCCCAAAGAAGTTTTGCTAGTTCTACAAGTCATCACCAGCGCAAGTCACTGTTAACTGTGGGTCAGAGAACCCTGCATCGCCTGGGAGTTTCTTGGAAACAGTCTCTCCTCCCACCTGGACCTCCTGAATCAGAATCTGCATTTCAGTGAGATCTCAGAAAGGTCTGCATGACTGTGAATCTGGGATACCAACACATTACACTGCAGCCTCAGCCGCCTTAAGACATTTTCCTTTTTGCTGGAGGGGAAAGCAGACAGGATACAGAGATGGTGAAAGTTTGATTTCAGGCTGAGGAAGTGGGGTGATATCATCAATCTGAGAATTACTCACTGGTGTTAGCTGAGTCACCTGTCCAGAAATAGAGCTGAGGTAAGCGGCCTAGGGGGTGTGGGGAGGGGGTGGCTACACCTGCACCTCCTCTAATTTCAGCACCGCACCACTTGGCTCTGAAGTCCAGGAGCAGCCGTGACTCAGATGGACCGGCCTGGGGGGTGGAAATGAAGGTAGGCTGGCCTCTCTGCCGATGTTCCTCTTTTAGATTTTGTCAATGATTGTGGGCAGCTCTACCAATGACATCATCATTGCCATGGAATTGAGTTAGTGATCTCTACTAAACAGACATCTGTTCACCCGAGAGTCATATGTTCATACACATGAGGATGACATCATATTTGTATTTGCAGGGCTAAATCATCATGTTTGACAACTTCCACTTAATTCGCAAATATGCCTTTTTGGCTGACTATTTTGGAGATAAAATGATGTTATAGGTCAGTGCCCAACTCAGAAATGCTGAGGGTAACAGACCTGCATCTGGTTAAGATGCAGATTCTGATTCAGTGGCTTTAGAGTGGGGCCTGAGATTCTTCATTTCAACCAGGCCCCTAGTATTATTGGGTATAGATTCTGAAGTGTGTGCTTGTATGTGTTTTTATTTACTCAATTGTGTCAGACTCTTTGCAACCCCATGGACTGTAGGCCACCAGGCTTCCATGTCCATGGGAATTCCTAGGCCAGAATACTGCAGTGGGTTGCCATTTCCTTCTCCAGGGGACCTTTCTGACCCAGGGCTCTAATCCATGTCTCTACCATCTCCTGCATTGGTAGGTAGATTCTTACTGCAGCACCATGGAAAGCCTGAAGATCACACCTTGAATAAGTTCCAGTAGATGTACTGAATATAAATCTTACCTTTTCAAACTTGTGTCACATCATTTAAAAGTAAAGTAGACTTGTACTTTTTAAAAATTTTATTTATTTTTTAGTTGAAGGATAATTGCTTTACAGAATTTTGTTATTTTCTGTCGAACATTAACATGAATCAGCCATAGGTGTACATATGTCTCCCTCCTCTTCAACCTCCTTCCCATCTCCCTCCCCATTCTATCCCTCTAGGTTGATGCAGAGCCCTTGTTTGATTTCCCTGAGATATACAGAAAATTCCCATTGCCTATTTATTTTACATATGGTATTGTAAGTTTCCTTGGTATTCTTTCTATACATCTCATCCTCTCCTCCCCTCTCCTCATATTCATAAGTCTGTTCTCTATGTTTCTCTACTGCTGCCCTGCCAATAAATTCATCAGTACTATATCTCTGGATTCTATATATATGCATTAGTATATGATATTTATCTTTCTCTTTCTGATTTAATTCACTCTGTATAATAGGCTTTAGGTTCATCCACCTCATCAGACTGACTCAAATGTGTTCCTTTTTATGGCTGAGTAATATTCCATTGTGTATATGTACTACACTTCTTTATCCATTCATCTGTCAATGGACAACTAGGTTGCCTTCATTTCCTTGCTATTGTAAATAGTGCTGCAATGAATATTGGGGTACATGTGTTTCTTCAATTTCAGTTTTCTCAGGGTATATGCCTAGGAGTGGGATTGCTGGGTCCTATGGTGGTTTTATTCCTAGTTTTTTAAGGAATCTCCATACGATCTTCCAAAGTGACTGTATCAATTTACATTCCCACCAACAGTGCAAGAGTGTTCCCTTTTCTCCACACCCTCTCCAGCATTTATTGCTTGTAGACTTTTTGATGATGGCCATTCTGACTGGTGTGAGGTGATATCTCATTGTAGTTTTGATTTTCATTTCCTTAATAATGAGCTATGTTGAGCATCTTTTCATGGGTTTGTTAGCCACCTGTATTTCATCTTTGGAAAAATGTTGGTTTAGGTCTTTTCCCCACTTTTTGAGTGGGTTGTTTGTTTTTCTGGTATTGAGTTGTATGAGCTGCTTGTATATTTTGGAAATCAATGCTTTGCCAGTTGTTTCATTTGCTATTATTTTCTCCCATTCTGAGGATTGTCTTTTCATCTTGTTTATAGTTTCCTTTGAGAAGGAAATGGCAACCCACTCCAGTATTCTTGCCTGGAGAATTCCATGGACAGAAGAACCTGGTGAGCTACAGTCCATGGAATCACAAAGAGTCAGACACAACTGAGTGACTAAACTTTGCTTCTGCAAAAGCTTTTAATTCTAATTAGGTCCCACTTGTTTACTTTTGTTTTTATTTCCATTACTCTAGGAGGTGGATCATAGAGAATCTTGCTTTGACTTACTGAGTTGTTGATTTGATTTATTGATTTATTTCAAATGTTATATGTTTTCCTCTCAGAGTTTTATAATTTCTGGTCTTACATTTAGGTCTTTAATCCATTTTGAGTTTATCTTTGTGTATGGTGTTAGAAAGTGTTCTAATTTCATTCTTTTATATGTAGCTACCCGATTTTCCCAGCACCACTTATTGAAGATGCTATCTTTGCCCCATTGTATAGTCTTGCCTCCTTTGTCAAAAATAAGGTACCTATAGATGCATAGGTTTATATCTGGGCTTTCTATCTTGTTCCATTATTTCTGTTTTTGTGCCAGTACCATACTGTATTGATGACGGTAGCTTTGTAGTATAATCTGAAGTCATTAAGGTTGGTTCCTTCAGCTCCATTCTCTTTTCTCAAGACTGCTTTGATTATTCTGTGTTTCCATATGAATTGTGAATTTTTCTGTTCTAGTTCTGTGAAGAATACCATTGGTAATTTAGTAGGGATCACATTGAATCTGTACATTGCATTTGGTAGTATAGCCATTTTCATGATGTTGATTCCTCCTACCCAGGAACATGGAATATCTCTTCATCTATTTATGCTGTCTTTGATTTCTTTCATCCATGTCTTATAATTTTCTGTATACAGTTCTTTTGTTTCCTTATGTAGGTTTACTCCTAGATAGTCTGTTCTTTTTGTTGCAGTGGTGAATGGGATTGATTCCTTAATTTCTCTTTCTGATTTTTCACTGTTAGTATATAGGAATGCAAGTGATTTCTGTGTATTGATTTTGTATCCTGCAGCTTTGCTAAAATTCACTGATTAGCTCTAGTAATTTTCTGATAGTATCTTTAGGGTTTTCTATGTATAGTATCATGTCATCTGCAGTGAGGACTTTGCTTCTTCTTTTCCGATCTGGATTCCTTTTATTTCTTTTTCTTCTCTGATTGCTGTATCTAGCTAGGACTTCCAAAACTATGTAGAAAAATAGTGGTTAGAGTGGGCACCCTTGTCTTGTTCCTGATCTTAGGGGAAATGCTTCCAGTTTCCCACCATTAAGAATAATGCTTGCTGTGCACTTATGATATATGTCCTTTACTATGTTGAGGTAGGTTTCTTCTATGCCCATTTTTTGAAGAATTTTAATCATAAATGGGTGCTGAATTTTGTCAAAGGCTTTTTCTGCATCTATTGAGATTAACATATGGCTTTTATATTTCAATTTGTTAATATGGTGTATCACATTGATACAGTGCTATGAGACTAGATATTAATTACAAGAAAAAACTGTAAAAAAAACTCAGACACATGGAGATTAAACAATGTTTTTCTAAATAATGAATGGATTACTGAAGAAATCAAAACAGAAATGAAAAAATTCCTAGAAACATTTGACAATGAAAACGCAACAACCCAAAACCTATGGGAGGCAGCAAAAGTGGTTCTAAGTGGGTAGTTTATAGTAATAAAATCCTATCTCAAGAAACAAGAGAAACATCAAATAGACAATCTAACTTTACACCTATAACAACTTGAAAAAGAAGAACAAAGACCTCTCAAATTAGCAGAAAAAATCATAAAGACCAGAGCAGAAATAAATGAAAAAGAATTGAAAGAAACAATAGTAAAGATTAATAAAACTAAAAGCTGGTTCTCTGAGAAGATAAACAAAATTGACAAACCTTTATCCAGACTCATCAAGAAAAAAAGAAAGAAGAATCAAATCAACAGAATTAGAAATGATAAAGGAGTGGTTACAACAGACAATGCAGAAATACAAAGGACTATAAGAGACTACTGTCAGCAATGATATGGCAATAAAATGGATAATGTGGAAGAAATAGACAGATTCTTAGAAAAGTTCAGTCTTTCAAGACTGAACCAGGAAGAAATAGAAATTATGAACAACCCAATGACAAGCACTGAAATCGAAACTGTGATAAAAAATCTCACCCAAAAAACAAAAGCTCAGGGCCAGATGGCTTCATTGGTGAATTCTATCAAACATTTACAGAAGAGCTAATACCTATCCCTCCAATACTCTTTAAAAAAATTGCAGAGGAAGGAACACTTCCAAACTCATTCGATGAGGCCACCATCAGCCTGTTACCAAAACTAGACAGAGACAACACATAAAAAGAAAACTACAAGCCACTGTAACTGATGAACATAGATGCAAAAATCCTCAACAAAATTCTAGCAAACAGAATTCAACAACACATTAAAAAGCTCATACACCATGAACAAATTGGGTTTATTCCAGGGATGTAAGGATTATTCAATATATGCAAATAAATCAATATGATACACTACATTAACAAATTGAAACATAGACTTGCATTGTTGGCGAAGTAGATTTGGGTGAAATCTTGACTCTGCACTTTCCAGCTGTGACTTCAGACTTACAAAACTGTCATTTCCCCATTTTGGTCTGTTACTTGACTTAGATGGCTTCAGTTTCCATGTGCATCTCCCAGTATAGTAACTGCTTCAAGGAATTGTAAAAATTCAATGGAAGCAAGAGGATCACATCTGGTAGGTATTCAGTTAGTGTCATTAAGGCACACAGGAAATCATGTTATTTTTAAATCGGCCATACAGATCTTCACACAGAGAGAACAGTTATTGTTTGAAGGAAATACTTTGATAGGTTTCCTTGACTTGTGGAGTAAAGATCAGAATGCAAAGACAAACAGGGGCATTTGTCAAGATTTGGGAGTTGGGGTCAACGGTGGTAAAAGAGAAGGGGGGTGGTGAAAGTGACCAAATAAAAACAAAGATACGATGGTAGACTGAGTTCATGGAGAAAGCTGCTTAAGAGAAATCCATGAGAGTTAAGTAGCCAGTAGAATTAAGGATAGAGATTTATAATATTCCGTTTTAAATTCATTTCAGAACAAAAGTGGGTCTCCACCAAGATGTCTTTGTTCTTGCCTGATCCCCAAAAGTACAGTATTGCAACTCATGGATGTGCTACTCTTTACTTATTTGTAAACCTCTTCTATTTTCCTGAACATTCAATATACCTTGCACTGGATGCCCTAGCCTTGTGTTGGTGGCATTTGGGAGAGGGGAAGAATTTGGTGACTCTCGTTATGGAGCAAGGCAGCTCAGTTCAGTTCAGCTCAGTCGCTCAGTCATGTCCAACTCTTGGCAACCCCATGAATCGCAGCACGCCAGGCCTCCCTGTCCATCACCAACTCCCGGAGTTTACTCAAACCCATGTCCATCGAGTCGGTGATGCCATCCAGCCATCTCATCCTCTGTTGTCCCCTTCTCCTCCTGCCTTCAATCTTTCCCACCAGCAGGGTCTTTTCCAATGAATCAACTGTTCGCATGAGGTGGCCAAACTATTGGAGTTTCAGCTTCAGCATCAGTCCTTCCAATGAACACCCAGGACTGATCTCCTTTAGGATGGACTGGTTCGATCTCTTTGCAGTCCAAGGGACTCACAAGAGTCTTCTCCAACACCATAGTTCAAAGCATCAATTTTTCGGCGCTCAGCTTTCTTCACAGTCCAACTCTCATATCCATACATGACCACTGGAAAAACCATAGCCTTGATTAGACGGACTTTTGTTGGCAAAGTAATGTCTCTGCTTTTTAATATGCTATCTAGGTTGGTCATAACTTTCCTTCCAAGGAGTAAGCGCCTTTTAATTTCATGGCTGCAGTCACCATCTGCAGTGATTTTGGAGCCCCCAAAAATGAAGTCTGACACTGTTTCCACTATCTCCCCATCTATTTCCCATGAGGTGATGGGACCAGATTCCATGATCTTAGTTTTCTGAATGTTAAGCTTTAAGCCAACTTTTTCACTCTCCTCTTTCACTTTCATCAAGAGGCTTTTTAGTTCATTTTCACTTTCTGCATAAGGGTGGTGTCATCTGCATATTGATTATGGTTATATGGTTATTGACATTTCTCCTGGCAATCTTGATTCCAGCTTGTGCTTCTTCCAGCCCAGCATTTCTCATGATGTACTCTGCATCTAAGTTAAATAAGCAGGATGACAACATGCAGCCTTGACATACTCCTTTTCCTATTTGGAACCATTCTGTTGTTCCATGTCCAGTTCTAACTGTTGCTTCCTGACCTGCATACAGGTTTCTCAAGAGCAAGGCAGTGTGGCATTAAAAGAAAAAAAGCTCACTTGGGAGAGTGAAGTTACAAGGGAGACAATGTTACAGTGCACAGGGATGGAAATTCAAGCTAATTGACATCAATCACATTTTTCTTAGGTTTCTTTTTTCTTCTGTTTTATTCCTTTGAAAGCCAACTGAGACTTAAATCATTCTCATGTTATCCTACTTCATGATATTCTGTACAGTATTATACATGGTTTCATTTCTATCATATGTTCAGTATATTGCACTAAATGTCAAATAGATGTTGAAGGTCACTTACTAAATGCATCAAATTATACCTTATCTTTTCAAAATGGTAAAATTCAAATATCCTTATTTTGGGATAAAAGTATTTGTAAATATATCCTATCCTTATTTTATTATCACATTTTGCCTTTAACTGATACCTGAATCTTTATATATTTACATTTTGGACTAAATGTGTGAAGAATATGAGTTATTTTTCTAAATTACCTTTGAAATAAAAATTCATCAAAATAGAGGGGACTTATTGACCTCAATAGTTTGAATCAGTTCAAGGTGTGTGTTTTAAAAAGTGTAGGGAAATCATGCAGAGATGCCATACGGTGGAAAGAAATGTTTTCATTGACACTGGAAATATTTTTCTTTTCACTTGCTTTTCTTCTCACTCAGTTTAATTTCTTACATCTACGAAGCATAGATAATATTAATAGCATTTTCCAATTTGATACACATTATGTATTTACAGGTGAAAATGTGCACCATGTTAGATAATTAGGCATTTAGAGTTACCTCTCACAAATGTGAAAGCACATAGGATCCGAGTGAATTATTTAGCTGTTCATGTTGGATTTGGAATTCATGCTTTCTGACACTGCTCTGAAGCCCTGCATTCTGGTCATGTGTTTATTTTCTCAGCCATTACCAGCTCGATATATTTCAAAGGTAAAACTCTGAGGCACACTCAGCAATCTACTGTTGAAGGATTGAAGTGTGAGCAACATACCTTGGAAAGTAGTGGATTGACTTGAAGGATACTAAGCTGTCCAGCAAGAAATTGCCTTAGAACAATGTCAGATAGTTTTTGCTGGTAGAATATGGTTGATCTTCAATTTATTTTCATTCAAGGCAGCTGTGACTATTTAAAAGCACATCTACTCCAAAAAGACTCCAGAGCAACTGGATCTGGGCTTTGAAAAGAATTTAGTCTAATCCAGCAATGTCCACTGGAGCCTGAATGCCAGTGTAGTTTGTGCATGTGTATAGTTTTAAATTTTATTTTATGTATTATATAGAGATATAGATAGAGTTTAAATCAAAACTAACACGATACTAGCCTAGCTTGCTTCCTATTTTGGAAGCACATTCATTTTTAAGAAATATTAATGTGACAAGCTTGAGTGCATGTGAGCACAGGAGGGGAGGTTGGTACAGAGTACAACCACCGCTAACTTAGAGCTGAAGTGGAAGTGATACCTCAGGTAGAGCTGGTTTCAGAGAGAGTTCATAAAATAATACTATGACCTGCAACTCCTGGAATATTACCCTGAACAGTATAGAGGGAAGGAATTATATTTCCAAACAGAGGAGTGGCTGATAAATGACACTTATTTTGTCCATTCGTCTGCTGATGGGCATCTAGGTTGCTTCCATGTCCTGGCTATTATAAACAGTGCTGCGATGAACATTGGGGTGCACGTGTCTCTTTCAGATCTGGTTTCCTCAGTGTGTATGCCCAGAAGTGGTATTGCTGGGTCATATGGCAGTTCTATTTCCAGTTTTTTAAGAAATCTCCACACTGTTTTCCATAGCGGCTGTACTAGTTTGCATTCCCACCAACAGTGTAAGAGGGTTCCCTTTTCTCCACACCCTCTCCAGCATTTATTGCTTGTAGACTTTTGGATAGCAGCCATCCTGACTGGCGTGTAATGGTACCTCATTGTGGTTTTGATTTGCATTTCTCTGATAATGAGTGATGTGGAGCATCTTTTCATATGTTTGTTAGCCATCTGTATGTCTTCTTTGGAGAAATGTCTGTTTAGTTCTTTGGCCCATTTTTTGATTGGGTCATTTATTTTTCTGGAATTGAGCTGCAGGAGTTGCTTGTATATTTTTGAGATTAATCCTTTGTTTGTTGCTTCATTTGCTATTATTTTCTCCCAATCTGAGGGCTGTCTTTTCACCTTGCTTATAGTTTCCTTTGTTGTGCAAAGCTTTTAAGTTTCATTAGGTCCCATTTGTTTAGTTTTGCTTTTATTTCCAATATTCTGGGAGGTGGGTCATAGAGGATCTTGCTGTGATTTATGTCGGAGAGTGTTTTGCCTATGTTCTCCTCTAGGAGTTTTATAGTTTCTGGTCTTACATTTAGATCTTTAATCCATTTTGAGTTTATTTTTGTGTATGGTTTTAGAAAGTGTTCTAGTTTCATTCTTAAGCTGTGGTACATATACACCATGGAATATTACTCAGCCATTAAAAAGAATTCATTTGAATCAGTTCTAATGAGATGGATGAAACTGGAGCCCATTATACAGAGTGAAGTAAGCCAGAAAGATAAAGAACATTACAGCATACTAACACATATATATGGAATTTAGAAAGATGGTAATGATAACCCTATATGCAAAACAGAAAAAGAGACACAGATGTACAGAACAGACTTTTGGACTCTGTGGGAGAAGGCGAGGGTGGGATGTTTCGAGAGAACAGCATGTATATTATCTATAGTGAAACAGATCACCAGCCCAGGTGGGATGCATGAGACAAGTGCTCGGGCCTGGTGCACTGGGAAGACCCAGAGGGATCGGGTGGAGAGGGAGGTGGGAGGGGGGATCGGGATGGGGAATACATGTAACTCCACGGCTGATTCATGTCAATGTATGACAAAACCCACTGCAATGTTGTGAAGTAATTAGCCTCTAATGAGCAACTGATAAAAAAAAATGACACTTATTTTGAAAGAATACTAGGTTACAGAAAAGGTGCAAACAGTACAGAGAATTTTTCTGTGACTTTCACCCAACTTCTTATCATGTTAATACATTATATAGTAAAGAAATTAAAGAAAAAGTAACATTGGCACAATAGTATTACAGGTTTTTTAGATTCCACCTATAAAGTGGTATCATATGCTATTTGTCTTTTTCTGACTTACTTCACTTACTGTAAGAATCTCTGGGTCCATGTTGCTGCAAATATCACTATTTCACCATTTTTATGGCTAATATTCCATTGTAAAAAATATGCTACATCCTCTTTATCCATTCCTTTGTTGGTGGACATTCGAGTTGTTTCCATGTCCTGGCTATTGTAAATAGAACTGTAATGAACATTGAGGTACATGTATCTTTTTGAATTACAGTTCTATCTGGATATGTGGTCAAGGAGTGGGATTGCAGGATCACATGGTAGCTCTATATTTAGTTTATTAAAGAACTTCCATCCCATTTTCCATTATTGGTGGGAATATTGTAGGTTTTCTTCAGATTTCTCCAGTTGTTTTCACTAGTATCCCTTTTCAGTCCTAAGAGTCAACTCATTATATAATGTTGTGTGCACTCATCATGCCCTTGTCTTCAATGACCTTGACAGTTTTGAAGAATACTATGTGTTTTGTTGAAGGCACCTCAACTTGGGTGTTCCTGATATTTTCTCACAATTTTCTGAACTGATGTGTGAAGTCATCACAGATTGCACAGATCATCAAGGTGATGTGCCTTCATTATTGCACTAAAGAAGTAGTGTCTGATGTTGTAATACCTCATTTCTGGTGGCCTTTATCACTTGGTTGTGCTTCCCTGGTGTTCAAATGGTAAAGTGTCTGTAGTGCAAGAGACCTGGGTTTGATCCCTGGGTGGGGAAGATCCTTTAGAAAAAGGAACAGCAACCCACTGCAGTATTCTTGCCTGGAGAATTATGGACAGAGGAGCCTGCAGGTACATGACTAGTATTTTCACCCTTCACTTTCGTCGCTTTGTTAAGTGGTTTCTGTCAGATTTCTCCACTGTAAATTCACTGTTTTCCCATTTCGTACTGTGTGTGCTAGAAACCAATTACTAAGTGCAGCTCATTCCCAAGGGAAGGGAATTAGGCTCCCTCTCCCAGAGGAAGAATTATCAGAACATTTGTAGACACATATTAAAACCACAGAAGCAATGAATACATATTTTGTGGGAGAGACTTTGAGGTTACAAAAATTTTCTGCATCTCTTTAAAGTTTTGTCCACTAATTATAGCATTCATCAAGGACTCTTGCCTGCAGTAATGATTGCTATGGTGTTCTAATGGTGATTTTTCTATTTTCCTCATTCTTTCTACATTTATTAATTGGAAGTTTTTTCTAAAAATAATTGTCCTTACTCTTTCATTCATTTGATTATTTATTCAAGCTGCATTAATATTCAAGCTGTTTGGATATTGATTTTATTCTCTGGTTTATACTCTTAAATGGTATTATGACTTATTTTGCTGTCCCAGCTGTTCTAATCCAGCACCGTAGGATTCATTTTAAACTCCCTCTCTAGTGTCTCTCTCCATTAGTGAGTAACCTGGCTCTCGTCATCTATAAAGTATATAGTTACTTGCTTAGGATAGGTGTAAATTAGTTTCTAAGTTGCTAATATGTACTTCTATAAAGGGCTGTTTTACCACCAAGAGAACAGGGCTTAAACAGTTTTCTTTTTGTCTCTATCCTTATAGCATCAAGAAAACTTCCCAAAGTTATTTTTTAAAGATTTTTTAAAATATGGGCCATTTAAAAAGTTTTTATTGAATTTGTTACAATATTGGTGCTGTTGCTGATGTTCTGGTTTCTTTGGCTGCTAGGCGTGTGTGATCCTAACTCCCCTACCAGGAATTGAACCTGTAGCCCCTGTACTGGAAGGTGAAGCTGTAACCACAGGACCACCAAGAAATCCCTCCCAAAGTGATTGCACCCAACTCCTTTATCTCCACCCTCTTTAGTGTAGTTGTGTCAGACATTTGCAGTAATAGCAGATTTATTTATAACAGGCTGACCTCTATTCTGAATATCCCCCAAAATCTGTTCAATTTCTTTTCTTTGTGAAAAGTAAAATTCAGTTTTGCCAGGTGCTTTGACAAATGTGTGAACTCATGAACCCATCACCCTGAGTCCCGCAGAGGACATTCCATCATCTAGAATTTCCATTGTGTTTTCTGCTTGCTGCCCGTTGCTCTCTTCTCCCCGCAAACCAAGGTACTCACCATCCATCTTCCTTTCAAAGAGCTTTGTCTTTCCCAGGACAGCACATAAATACCTATAGTGTTGCACTCAGCAAACTTCATTTGAGATTCATCCACATTAGTGCAAGAATTAATAGCTCATTCTTTTTTATCTCTGAAAATTTCACTTCGTTCATTAACTCATTGATAGCATCTTGATTTCTTCCAATTTTTTTTTATAATTATGAGTAAAGCAGCAGTAGACATTGTGTATAAGCTTTTGTGTGAACAAAAATTTTTATTAGGATTTTATTATTTTGGAGACATTTTAGGATCACAGCAAAGTGGATAGGAAAGCCCAGAGAGTTTCCACATACCCCGTGCTGGGACGGGTGTACATTCACGTTTCATCCGGAGATACAGATTTTCCTCTCGTTTCTTTCTCCTAGCTGCAGTGAATTTCTGTAGTCTTCTAAGTTGGCAGTGTTTATTCCTCTCTTACTAAAGATTCAGGTTTTGTGACTTAGGGCAGATGGGTTTGGGAGGAATTTTGGCCTTGACTGCTGTTACTCTTCAATAGTCGGCAGCATGGAAATTTTCTTAGATGGTTCCTACTTTCTGCATGAGTGTCTATTAGGAAGGCTTACAGGAAGAGCCTGAAATGGGAAAAAACACCCTGATGACGGGTTCTCAGGGGCTTTATGCTCTCATGGTAGCCCATACTCTGCCTTTAAGAAATGATAAAACATTTAGCTGAAGTTTCTTACTGATTTGTATGTGTGTCTGTGTGTGCGTGTGTGCTCAGTTACTAAGCCATGTCCAACTATTTGCAATGCAATGGATGTAGTCTGCCAGGCTCCTGTCCATGGGATTTCCCAGGCAAGTATACTGGAGTGAATTGCCATTTCCTACAGGGGATCTTCCTGACCCGGGGATTGAACCCATGTCTCCTGCTTCTCCTGCACTGATAGGTGGATTCTTTACCACTGAGTCGCCTGGGAATCCCACTGGCTTTTATGTTGTCTGAAAAAACCTGCCATTGGTTTGTAATCATTGGGACTGTTTAGACCTGCAGTCACTGTCTCTCCCCATATTTTGGATTAGTTGGTTTTTCTGCAGCATCAGTTCTCTGGTGAATTTCAGAGACGTTATCAATTTTTGCTTTTTTCAACTCTTTTCTTGTTGTGTAGGGTGACACAATTTCCAATTCTCTATATTTTGCAGCTGAAACGGGGAGTTCATCAACAATTTTTTAAAATTTATTTATGTCATTTTTTTCAAAGTAATTTACTTAGAACTCCCTTGTAAAACTATTGCAAAGATTCCCTATAGGAAACTAAATATGAAGATAACTATCTGTTAATAATACAGGAAGCAGCCCTTTAAGAATTTATCAGATTACCAAATCTAGAATAACAATTTCTTAAATATTAGATCTGAAAGGGCCTTAGAGAATCTTTGTTCCAGTGTTTTTCTTGACTTTTCTCAGTGTGTAGACTACACAGAGATTTCAGCTCATCTGATATACTCTTAATAGTCGATGGCATCATCAACTTAATGGACATGAGTTTGAGGAAACTCCAGGAGATAGTGAAGGACAGGGAAGTCTGGAGTGCTGCAGTCCAGGAGGTTACAGAGTTGGACATGACTTACCAACTGAACAATAATATGATCAGTTTCAAAAATGATATATGTATGCACATTGCTCTAACTTAACCAGTCATGATATTCATTGTAGATAATATATAAACTATGAAATAGATCTTCATGATGCAACAATATAAAACAGTTTGCAGAAGAAAGCTCCAATGGTTCTAACAGGTTCACTTGTGTCTGTTGTATAATCCCTAAGATCACTCTTAGGTCAACATCAGCCTCTGTAGTGACCTCCACTCCTGGAATTGCTTGTTTTGTACAATTAGTCAGGCCTTTGTAAGGGTATGACCCCTCAGTACCTTTGACCTTGTCTCCTACCCCAGGACTCAGAGGAGGAAAGACTCATGAGGATGCTGAACCCGTCTAGGGGTGTTGGACAACTTGAGGAGGCAAAGAAGACCTGGCACATAACCCCAGCAGATACACAGTCAATACAGAGGATCTCTGGACCACAAGGGAGATGATAAGAGACAACATCATCATTGAGATTCTAACCTGGGGCTTTCAGATACTAATCAGGTGAACTTTATATTAAATCAGACTGCCTAAAAGATTTTGTTCAATATTTTAACTTTGGAAGACTAAAGAAACTGGTGCTTCCAGCTACACTTTAAACTGAATTTGTATTCCATTTCAATTTCCTTAGCGCCTCTCTGAGTCCATTTGATGCTATTATCCACAGATGGACAAAGCTATTTTCCACAGCTGATTTCACTTGTGATTTTGCAAGCTATTTGCCTTTCCATCTCCCTGTAAGCCCGCAGATTATGATTTTCAAATACCCTCAAGTATGTGTTCATTCTCATGAGCACCGAGTCAGTATCTAAGTGCCGAATGGCACCATTTCTGAAAAATCATGACTAGAGATCTGAGAGGCAGCAATCTGAGGAGAGTCAGCAGTAAGAAGAGTTCCAAAGGTTCTTTTTCTCATGTTATTTTTCTAAGTATTTCAGTGGTTTGCAACATATTTGGCAAATGAGAACCACCTAAGTGAATCCTCAGGCTTGATCCTCACCCTACAAGTCAGGATCTCTAAAAGTCACCCCAGGGTTTTGTAGTGATGCTTCATAACTTTTGAAACATTCATAGTTTTCCTATTCTAGGCAAACTGTGCTGTTTTCTTTTTTCTTTTCCTTTTTTTTACAATTGTTGTTGGAATTACAGTTGCTTTATACTGTTGTGTGTTTCTGCTCTGCAGCAAAATGAATCAACTCTACATGTGTTTGTATCCGACTGAGCAACGGAACTGAACTGAGCTGATACATATATACCCTTCTTTTGGATCTCGTTCCCATTTAGGTCACCACGGAGCACTGAGAAGGGATCCCAGGGCGATACAGCAGGTTCAGTAGTTGTCTATTTTATACGTATTGTCAGCACAGCATACATGCCAATTCCAACCTCCCAATTCATCCCAACCCCACTTCTTCCCTTGGTGTCCACACATTTGTTCTCTATGTCTGTGTCTATTTTTTGCTTTGCAAACCGGTTCATCTGTACCATTTTTCTAAATGTGCTCTTTTCTGCTGAATATTTTTACCCTTAAAATGGCAAATATATTTTTCTCTTTATTTCACTTTTTAGGATGATCATTTTGTTTTCTGCCTATATTAATGACTATCTCCTTTCCAGTTATTTAAGATCCTCTTCAATTTCTTTCACTAATGTTTTTCAGTTTTCAGTATACAAGTCTTTTACATCCTTGATGGAATGAAGTCTCTGTCTCTGTTTAAATATCTCAAGTTGGGGGAAACTTGCCAACTTCTTATATAATTCTGTTACAGGGTTTCAACATATGGTGATATAATGACATATGGATTTTTGTTAACAGACTTTTTGAGGGAATATGCATGGACACAGGAGTTGAATTTCAAGGGTTCAGAAAATTTCAACTCAATGCTGGAAATATTACTCAAGAGGAAACATCAATAAAAGAGAAATGGGAGAAAGAAAGTAGTGTGCAGTCTCTGTGTTAATAATGTCCATGGATCATGAATGGACACACACCAACCCAGGTATGCATCTATATGAGTGCGTGAATAGGAATACTTTCTCTTTTAGAAAGAGTGAGCTTATAGAGCCCTCCTCACTCTCTGTAAGTTGATGCTAACCTACTTGTTTAAAAGTCAGCTTTCTTATTAACATATTTTAAAACATGTTTCATTTCTATACAAAAATATAATTTGAAGGCTGGAATGAAAAAAAAATCACTAGGCATGTGTATATCATTGTGGCTGTAGAAATAAGTGAGGCAAAGTAGCCCTGGGCAAAATTTTTAGATGAGTCCAATCAAGCAATCCCAAGGGCTCTAGATTCTACAACTGCAAAAAAAAAAGAAGCCAAAAATTTTAAAAGAACTACCTATTTTTATTTAAGTTTACTGCTTATGGTAACATAAACAAAGAATCATGTAAATATCATGAAGATAAAATTATTAAAAATATATTCAAGCTGAGGGAGGAATTGTTTTTATCAAATTTACATTTTTCTAAAAACATTTCATATACAAGATCTATAAATATCTATAATTGTTAATTATTTAAATTATAACTCCAGACTGAACAGAAAGTTTAAGAAAAGAACCCAAGAGGTATTATAGCTAATGTATAAAGTCAGTAAAGTGTTAAGAAAAAAATAGCTATTGTTTCAGAGTTGGTGGTTGAATTCAATTCTATCTAATCTCAGAAGACTAATTATTATCACTGTCTTTTTTTTAAAAAATTATACCAGGTATATACCTGCCCCTTACAATTCTTTAAAAGTCTGAGACATGAAGAACAATGCTGATGATTCTGAGATTATAAAGACTTTGTAGTTTTCTAAAGCTCTGATTACTAATTAGCATTGAAATGAAACTACCATCTCTTCTGGGCAGAACCATGAACATTTAATTAGATTCTTATTTGTCAAGAGATAAAGTAATTCTTGTACCAACTTTGGGCTTAGGATATTTTACAAACTTTTAATAGATTCAGCCTGGTCAGATGAATAGTGATTGTGGTACTTCAAACTGTTTTGTTATCTGGATAAGTTTATTAGGAAAAAATGCTTATTGTATTTGATTTTGAATTGATAAAAGAGTCAACAACTTGCTTAGTATATTTAAACTAAAATTGAAGTCTACACAATCATTTGGTCCAATTGTGTTGAACATTAATCATCATTAGAGAACCTAACTTATGATGACATGCTATATAAAAATAATAATATTAACACAACTATCTATGTTTGACGCTAATAAAAAGTCTATCGCTATTTCTATAAGCATGTTGTTGTGGCCACACAACAAGCTGGTGTGGTCATGTTTATATACAAAAATGCTCAGGTTTGGTTCATTCAGCTTGAAAAAGGTCTTTTATCAGAGTTACCAGGAAAGCTTATCCAAGGATTTTTGTATTTTCCTGGAAATGTAGGATGAGAATAGTTTGAACATAAACCTTTGACATATGTGGGATTTTGTCCACTTTTCTGCTTCCGCAATTAGATTATAAATTGTTCTAAGTGAGGTCCCAAGTTCCCTCATATTTGTATTCCTAGGACCTCGTGGCATCAGCCACAAGGTAGGTGCTGAGTAGATGTGTCTTAAACGAATGACTAAATCTAGGGCTGACCTGTGTCCTAACACAGGCCAAACAGAACCCAGTCTGCATTGCAGGTCCCTACAATATGTTACACTTAGCTCTATCACGGTTCCAATCAGAGTACTATACTTGCCTGTTTTCTTGACAACAAATGCGAAATTGTGGGAGATAGGGCTCTATAGTATACAGTGTTTATTTCTGGCCCCAGCAGAGTGTCTGGAACTGAGTGAGCAGTTCTCAGTACATGTTTATAGGATAAGCCTATGACTGGAAATTTCACTGTACCTTTACCATTTGTCTCCTGATGCTGCTGCTGCTGCTAAGTCGCTTCAATTGTGTCCGACTCTGTGCAACCCCATAGATGGCAGCCCACCAGGCTCCCCCGTCCCTGGGATTCTCCAGGCAAGAACACTGGAGTGGGTTGCCATTGCCTTCTCCAATGCATGAAAGTGAAAAGGTAAAGTGAAGTCGCTTAGTCGTGTCTGACTCTTAGCGACCCCATGGACTGCAGCCTACCAGGCTCCTCCATCCCTGGGATTTTTCAGGCAAGAGTAGGTTGCCATTGCCTTCTCCATGTGTCCTGATGATGAGGTGATTTATAATAAAAGTATAATAAAAAGATACAATAAATGTTCACCCTGGATGTAGGTCAGACTTCACTGTTTCTTTGCAGGTCTCAATTTTCATTGGAAACTGGACATTTTTAATAAACATTTAGCAACAGTGGATTCTGATGTTTTATCCCTGGGAATTTTTGTTGTTGAATTGTTTAATGTACTTTTTTTTTTTGTTTGTGTAGCACCTTGCCTGGAGTAAATTGATGGAATCCATTCCCCTATGGTGTGTGGCTGCTGCTGTTTCTACTCAGTTTAAAATTATATATTGTACTATCCCTGGTGGTTCAGTGGTAAAGAATCCACCTGCCAATGCAGGAGACACAAGAGATGTGGGTTTGATCCCTGGGTCGGGTAGATTTGCTGGAGTAGGAAATGGCAACCCACCCCTGTATTCTTTCCTGGGAAATCCCATGGACAGAAGAGCTTGTGGACTATAGATGAATATGAATTTTGTTGTTGTTCAGTTGTTCAGCTGAGTCATGTCCCACTTGTTGTGACCCCATGGGCTGCACCATATCAGGCTTCCCTGTCCCTCACCATCTCCCAGAGTTTACTAAAACTCATGTCCGTTGAGTTGGTGATGCCATCCAGCCATCTCATCCACTGTCTCCCCCTTCTCTTCCCGCCTTTAATCTTTCCCAGCATCAGGGTCTTTTCCAGTGAGTCGATTCTTTGCATCAGGTGGCCAAAGTATTGGAACTTCAGTTTCAACATCAGCCCTTCCAGTGAATAATCAGGGATGATTTCCTTTAGGACGGACTGGTTGGATCTCCTTGCATTTCAAGGGACTTTCGAGAGTTTTCTCCAACACCACAGTTCAAAAGCATCAATTCTTCAGTGCTCAGCCTTCTTTATGGTCCAACTCTCACATTCGTACATGGCTGCTGGAAAAACCATAGCTTTGACTATATGGACTTTGTTGGCAAAGTGATGTCTCTGCTTTTGAACACATTGTCTATATTTGTCATAGCTCTTCTTCCAAGGAGCAAGTATCTTTTAATTTCATGGCTACAGTCACTGTCCATGGTGACCTTGGCTTCCTATGGTCACCATGTGTCTGAGTAGCATTTTAGTCCGCCAGTCATTACTCTGTTACCCTATAGCTGTCTCATTTCTGAGATCTCCTTCGTAAGTTTCCAGCCATTCTGTCAATCTGTTGTTTGCCTGAACCAACCCACAACACTGGGAGCCACTCCTTTTCTCTGTCAGTTGGCCATCAATATTGCTGTTATCATGGAAGATGCTGTGAGCATTATGTCTTACCCACCACATTCAAATCAAGTCAGGCCCCTCTGGCACTAAAGCTACTATTGTCCCAACTTGTCCCAACTGGTAGAACCATCCCACTGACCCCACTGTGTGGGGACGGGGAGGCCCCAGGCAAGAGCAGATTTCTGCCGTTCTCATACAAGATCCAGCTTTTTTCACTGGATTATCACTTCTTTGTCCAATGTTTGCTTTTGTCAACATCTAGAGTCCTGGTAGAAGATTTTTTGCAACATCATTTCTTCACGCAGCAGTTATTTGTCCAGGTACAACGTCTCTGGATAAAAAGAGATGACTGAGACGGTAGGACCATACCATCTGATAAGTCCACTTTGGGGAATCATTAAAATTTATAAGATCATCTTCTGATACCATTTTTTAGTAATTAACTTTTAAAGCAAAAATTGAAATCGAGAGCCTGAACTCCCTTGGAAGTTCCACGCTTAGGAAGGCAAGAAGGATCTGCAAGCTAAATAAGATGATTTTATAAGTGAATATAAATGTATTTTTATTTAGAATTGGAAAGTTAGAGTACATAGTGAGACATGCATTCATAAACTTATACTGTGTGATCTTGGACCCTGATGCCATAGCAAAAATGGCTTCACTCAAGTCAAATCTTCTTTTTCTGAAATAAGTTTGACTTTCAAAATTAATTCGTCTGATATTACGCTTGTGATTTACTGAGTAAGACACACTCTGGTAGGTCATATCAAAATAATCTTATTCTTATGGAGATATCTAAGGTGATAAGGACAATATTTGCATACTTTGGGTGCAGTGACTTTGGCTTGTGAATTGTGGTGCTATTACAACAAGCAGTGCTCAGTTGCTCAGTTGTGTCCAGCTCTTTCCAACTCCATGGACTACAGCCCACAGGCTCCTCTGCCCATGGGTTTCTTGGGCAAGAATACTGGAGTGAGTTGCCATTTCCTCCTCCAGGGAATCTTCCCGACCCAGGGTTCAAATTCACAACTTCTCCATCTCCTGCATTGGCAGGCCAATTCTTCACCACTGAGCTATCTGGGAAGCCCATAACAAGTAGAGATTACAGAAAAAAAAATCAAAATAAAATTGTAATCAGAGTCTAAGGTCAGGGTAAAAATGGAATAAAATGTTCACCAAGTTTCATGACAGCATATTCATGATTAGCCGCAGCTAATCTGTCTGTATAATAGATCAAGCTGCGTAAAGGGAGTTGATGGTACCAAATTTTACCTTTCCTGTGTAATTTATAAGAAAATTTGTTGGCATGCAAATTATAACTTGTCCTGAAAACTTCTTTTACTAATTAAAGCTTGCAGAAGCCAGGGAAGGGCTGAATAATTAGCACAGTGCTGGCAAGATTCTTAGTTAAGTGAAGTATTACCAAATTAGATGTCAAGATGGGAGAAAGGAACCACTTACAAACACATTTTAGTTTTTGAACTCTTTACTTTTGAAATGTGTTCTAAGGAACATGGTGCAGAGATATGAGACCATAAAATCTTGGGGTACTAGGAGCCTACCGGAGCTTGAAGGGCTGCAGACAGTTTTCCTCTTTCATGGGTATCAGAGGGCTTGAAACTACTGGTGATTATCGACAAAGTCAGAAGAAAGTGCATGTGAGGCGAATTCTGACACAGAAATCCAAGGCTAGGCCCAAGATGAGACCAGGTGGCAGGAATTCGGGAATCTCTAATAAGACAAGCTATGCATGCTACCAGGTTCCAACATCAGTAATGAATCCAGTGACCACTAAGTGTCTTGGTGGATGAAGGAGGATGGAAACCGCTACCCCACAGCAAATAGCAGCCAGGATGACATAATGAGCAGGGGAGGAAGTGGGGCATGTTTGCGGGTGAGGGTTAGTCTAGGATTCATCTTGGAGGTGCCCCATGCGGTTAGTTTCATGGGCTGCACAATGGTAGACCAGCAAGCCTCAGCCAGGCCTATGCTCTTCTTTCCCAGCAGGGAGTCAGGTTACTTTGATTTGCTTTGTTTTAGGCTGTTTAATCTTTGCGACTTTGTTTTAGGTTGTTTAATTTTTATGACTTGACTGTGAGAAATGTTGGGGCCTCAGAGATAATTTTTTGGTATTCTAAGGATTTTCTTCCCTGTCATTTCTTTATGGACAGAACTTAGAAAGTATTAAAATATCGTATTTCAGATCATCTGTTGGCTGGAAGTAGCTGAGAATTGTATCTTTCTATGCTTTCTCCACATCTCAATGCGTCCATGGGATGTATGTGGCTATTGGACACGTCTTCTCATTTCACCAAGTAATATAGTCATATAGTTATTTATGTAGTATTTGTTGATGTTCTAGTATGAAATAGGTTTTAAAAGTAAAATCAGCTGGTAAATCTTTTGGTGAAATAATTGATCCTTAACATTTTAAATTTGAATTTTTATAGGTTGTATAAAGTAGAAATGAAATGATTGAGCACGCATGTACTCATATAGCAGAAAAAGTTACATTACAAAATATGATTTGTAAATAAGTTACAAGATACCTTTGTATAAAATTTTGTCCACTATGATATTCACCTAAATACTTAAGAAAAAAATAAAATTAGTACATTGGTTACTAGCTTTTAAATCATTAATTGAGACAAAATTGCGTCTAAATACTGATTATAATTAAACAAAAAGAACTCTTCTAAGTAGGTTTTTATCTATATCTTGGATTTGAGAAATCACTTCTTCACATTAAAACAAATGTTTACATGCCCTTAATTGTTGCAATCATATGATTTGTTTTTATTTTTTAAGATGTTGCTGTGGACCATTTAAAATTTTTCATTGAGTTTGTTACAGTATTGCTCCTATTTTATGTTTTCTGTTTGTTTTGGCCATGAAGCATGTCTGAGATAGCTCCCAGTGAAAGTGAAAGTTGCTCAGTTGTGTCTGACTCTTTGTGACCCCATGGACTATACAGTACATGGAATTCTCCAGGCCAGAATGCTAGAGTGGGTAGCCTTTCCCTTCTCCAGGGGATCTTCCCAACCCAGGAATTGAACCCAGGTCTCCCACATTGCAGGAGGATTCTTTACCAGCTGAGCCATAAGGGAAGCTCAAGAATTCTGGAGTGGGTAGCCTATCCCTTCTCCAGTGGATCTTCCTAACCCAGGAATCCAACCAGGGTCTCTTGCATTGCAGGCAGATTCTTTACCAACTGAGCTATCATGGAAGACATTAGCTCCCAGACCAGGGATCAAATATGTGTCCCCTTTATTGGCAAAGTCTTGACCCCTAGACCACCAAGGAAGTCTTAAAGTATGTGATTTAAAATGACTAAGCTGATAACTGAAAGCTACTCACTGAGATGGCTGAAGACTACGAGAGATAGCGCCATTTCCTTACAAAGTCTACTCATCTGCCATGTACAGCACCCAACTAAAAGGAACCTTTCCTGGATTGGGCTCTTAAGCACACATTTAATCCAGTCAACCTGAAAGCATAGTGATGTTGGCACTGTGCTGGGGATGAAGGTCTCGGTGGGCTTGGTGGGAAAGAAATGTACAAAGAAACTCGAAACTCCGCTTTGGACAACCAAAGTAAAAAGTAGTGAAAAAAATGGCTGCGTCACCTGGAGTGAACGTACTTTATATTCATGCTGCAGACTTTTAGAGGAAGTGGATAGGTAACGGTGGACACGGTCAGGTGTGGTTGAATGAGGAGTATGGGCATTTAATCCTGGAGGAATGGGCAATGAGCAGGATTAGGATAAAGTAGAAGGAAAAGAAGAGGAAATGGAAATTAATTTCTTATGTATCACAGAATGGCTCTTTGTTTTCATTCCAGGTTGAAGGGGGGCTGTTCAAATGGATTGGATCCTTAAACCATGGTACTGAATCATTATTGAAATTGGAATCCAAAATGTATCAAATATATCAATTACGCAAGGATTATTTTTGCTCAGGCTAAGAGTGGAGCCACAAATCTTTCTGAATTCGCTTGGTTTCCCAGTGATTAATGCACCAGGGAGGCTGTGCAGCTGACGTGCTCACCTCTAGTTAATTGAAGTGAGAAAAAGTAGGAAGAATAACTTCTTGCATTTTTCATTATGAATGTCACTTCAATAAGTCACTGATGCAGAAGGGAAAAACTGGTAAAATTACCAACTGTCAATTACATTAAAACCCGTGAGTTTCAGCACGTGGAATGAAGCATCTTGCCATCTCCCTTAAAGAATTTATTCTTAGGGAAATCCTCACAGCTTAAAACTGCTGCTGCACAGAGCACTGGGTAGGGCTGGGGGAGCCTGAGCAAGGCTCTGCAGCTGAGATGCTGGCTCTTGGATTCACAGTGGTCCTGACTCTCCCTTGATGTTATCTCCATCCACGCCTTTGGCAATTCAGGGGCTAGCCCTCTTTAAAATCTGCTTTCAAAATGAGAAGTTGATTTTTAAAAATGCAATTTAAAAAATTAAAAGGTGTTTTAAAAGCAGACTAGAAAAACTGGTGTCAGAGGAGTAGGGAATTCACTACATAATGTTTCTGATGACTTTAGAGAAAAAGTGAAGACTTTTTAAGTCAAAAACTGGTTTTCTGGAAATGACAGAAAATAAAACTTTATATTGATTATAGAGCTGGTTCTTAATGGCTCAGGCTTACTCATTTCAAGAGAATTGGTAATTCTAGCTGGCAGGGGCTCAGGATTATTAAGAAGGTATAGTCATGGAAATAAAGGTAGAGTTAGTTAGTCTGTGAACTTACATTTTATATACTATCATCCATTGATGGCATCCTCCATGGCTCAGCAATATAAAGAATCTTCCTGCTAATACAGGAGACACAAGAGACCTGGGTTTGATTTCTGGGTTGGAAAGATCCCCTGGAGAAGGAAATGGCAATCCACGCCAGTATTCTTGCCTGGAAAATTTCATGGACAGAGGGGTCTGGGGAGCTACAGTCCATGGGGTCACAAAGACTCAGACATGACTGTGTGGTTGAATGTGCGTGGGCACACACACACATTTTAGATAAGTCTGATTTAGAGTTAGTGACTAAAACATAATATTTTTTAAAGTCTAATATACTATACACTGTATCCTTACATTCACACCTTGCAGAAGCTTTTCTGTGGCATCATATAATACTTTCCCATCATGCATTTCTTTCCTCTGGGCTATGAGGTCCTTCTTCACCCTTCACTAACACACACACACACAAACACCTGCTGCTTTTTTCTAATATTTACCTTCATCAATAACATCCCCAGTCTCCTAAGTTCCCAGAATTAAAAACAAATAAACAGCACTAACTAGAAATGCACTTTAATTCAATACAATTTCCTTCCTGGAGAATTTGAATAATTCAGAAAATGTTCTTTTCAGGCTTATGTCCTATATATCGTCCAGGGAATTGGTATACAGAGATCAACAAGCAATAGTTGTTCATCATGAAGAACCAAAAATCAGATTAGGAAATGAAATAAAAATCCCTTAAATGTAAATATCTGCTCATCACTTTGGAGAATCGTTTATATCTGGTGAGCTGTCTTAGGGCCTTGGAAACAGTGTAACTATGTCGTTGGACAAGGGGACTGAATAGGATGGCCTCAAACCCACCAGTGGATGCCTGCACATATGTACTTCTGGGTGACCAAAGTCAGGAAGCAGTGGTGAACACGGATCACAGACAAATGTTTTGGGTATTCATGATGGGAGAAGATTTGTGAAGGAAACACAGCAAGAGAAGACTAGGCTGTAGCCGGCACTGATGTAGGGAACTCAACATCCGGAGAAGGAGACCATAAAAAAAAGTGGTTTTCAATTCTGTTACTGTACGACAGGAATAAAAAGTGAGATTATATTCTCACAGAGTTAAAACACGGATAAGAGATAACTTAAAAAATGGAAGAGTAGACCCTTGATATTAGGAGTGTTTATCCAAAAGTGTTAAAGCTACATAAGTTAGAGCATTGATCAAAATATTCTAACCTGATGACTGCAGCTCAGAGACATTTCCTCCGGCTCAGTCTTTTTACTTATATCTCATACTCATGCAATATGCCAATACTGTTTTGTTGTTGTTCAGTCACTCAGTTGTTCTGACTCTTTGTGATCCCATGGACTACTGCACGCCAGCCTTCCCTGTGTTTCACCATCTCCTGGAGTTTGCTCAAAGTCGTGTCCATCGAGTCCATGATGCCATCCAACATCTCGTCCTCTGTTGCTCCCTTCTCCTGCCTTCACTCTTTCCCAGTGTCAAGGTCTTTTCCGTGAGTCAGCTCTTTGCATCAGGTGGCTGAAGTATTGGAGTTTCAGCTTCAGCATCTGTCCTTCCAATGAATATTCAGGGTTGATTTCCTTTAGGATTGACTATACTATTTAGCCATTCACTATTCTCTAAAGAGAACTTACTGAGACACAAACACAGCTGACTCTGCTGGATGATTATGTATGTCAATAAAATACGTGTGTGGAGATTCTAGTTTACATGGGATGATCTTATGAGTTTTGTTAGCGGTAATCTGCTCCACAGATTCAAGGTTGAGAGCGATGCTGAAGGCTCTGCAGGCCAGAGATAAGGATGAGAAAAACCACATCAAACCAGTGTCACCTCGAGAGACTCTGCCAAGGCAGTCAGCCTCCATTTTTACCCACATGTGAATCCCCACCTCATATAAACTGATCTTGTATCTCTTTTTACAAATAAGTTAACTATTTGGCAGGGGAGCTAAAATAGCAGTAGATAATGAAATCTATATGCCAAAATAAAAAGTCACAGATGCAGAGATCATTCATTTGGAGAACTCTTGGGTAAAGATTGAAATAAATAGGAGTGAAATAAGAGAACATGGATGCTATATTCCCTCTAAGACCACTAAACTGACATAGCGGCCATATGTGATGACAAGATAGGTTTAGACCATCTGCTAGTAATCTTGTTCAGCTATAAGAAGCACAACAAAAGCAAGAATGAAAGTTTTGCTGTTTCTTGAGTTGTGTTTCTGATGACCAGTTGCTGAGCTAGAAAGTGAAGAGATTGCCATGAATTTTATACTAACTCTAAACAATGAAGGGAACAATAGAAGTTAGAGATACAGAATAAGTTTCTAAGGCTTCTTCCCATCCTAGTTAGGGATTGCTTGATTATTTCATTATAAATATGATACAGATCATCATTCATTATTTACAATATTTATAAATATGCTATTTATTTATATTTTTTATAAGAGATACACCTAGACAATCAAGAAGCTCCCAGTCACCATCCAGGCCTAACCAAATGTTACTACACACAAAGAACCATGCCCTTGGAGCTTAAAGTGAAGTAAAAGGAAAGTGAAAATTCATAAGCAAAGATGAGAATAAAAATATAGAACACGAAGAGAATGAAAATACAGAAAAATATAGAGAATAAAAATAGGGAATATAGTTTTGAAAAACTATTTTCAAAAATCTAAATCTCAAAGAGAGAATTTGTAAAATTTTGAAGAATGAGAAATGATCGATTTCTGGAGAATAAGACAAGGAAGGACATTACAGGTTACATAAAAATGCTTGAAATGAGAGAGGAACTACTCAATTCTGGTTTTATTCTCAGCTTTTCTGACAAGATAAATGATCTTCAGGGAAAAAATTTGTAAAGCAAGTTTCCTATTAGAGAGTTGACACTCAAGACAGATGATGTGATTCTGAAAGAGTGCTTAATTGCTCTAAATGAGTCCAAGTATGTGGTGATTTTTTAAAACCATTTTCTCTCCTTTTTGAGAATAAAACCTATCCATTCTGACTCAGAGGTGGGCAGATGAATCAGAAAGATCCAATCATAAAATTCTATTCTTCTTAACATAATGTGTTATGATCCCAACCCAGCCAAACATGGTCCTTCCCCTGACATCTTCTGAAGCTGAAAAAATGATACTCTGTTGTCTATTTAGTCAAGAAACTGGCTTGGTGATCATGAAAGTAAAACTCAACTATACTGAGAGAATAGAAGGCAGTAAACAGGAGAATTAGTTCTGCTTGTCACTAAGTTTCCCTTTAGTTCTTGAGAGCTATCATTTCTTCAGTTTTGTGAGCTTCAGTATCTTTTCAATAAAGTCAGCCTCCTTTGAATGTTTACTTTTAAGCCAGAAGGGGTTAAGTTTTGAATCATTTCCATCCAAAAACATGAACATCAACAACCACCAAAGAAAACAGAACAATAAAAACAGAGAATCAAACTCGTGACCAAGATAAGCCAAATAATTGATTAATGCAGAGAGAACTTGCATGTGAGATTGCTGAATAACTTTGGGTTATGTTTGGAAGTTCATGGAGAATTGAAGAGTTGGAGGAGCTGGAGGGGGCTAAGATGTTCTGACTTAAATCACTGAAGGGTGAACAGGATGTACTTATTAGGATCCAAACGGGTAGCACCAGTATCACTGGGACAACTTCTTCCTTAAGAAATGCATGCTGTTCCTAGTACTTAGTCAGAGGAGAAGTACAAAGGTTATGTCATAACGCTAACCCTTCTCATTAAAGAAGACGTACCTCTCCTGCCTAGAACCAACTTGACCCATGTCAACCAGGGAGTGAAAGGGACTAAGTACATGTTATGCAAATACCTTTCCCCTGGTTTAGCACACAAAAAATGTTAATTTAAAACTACAAAAAAAAAAAAATAAATAAAACTACAAAAATGCCTTTTTACCAATTCTATTTTTAAAGGATGATATTTAGTTTCAGTATTAAAAACAATAACTAGAGACCTTTATTGCTGCTAAGCATGATCAGACTCTTCAGCAGGAGGTCATGGAATAAAACTTTGATATTAATTGACATGTAGCACCTCAGTCCAAGGTGTTGACACCTGGAAACTGGGAGCTTGGGAGTGTGAAATAGTTTCTCTCTACAAAGATGATTAGAATATACATGACATCATGTGTCAGATTTTTGCTGTTACAAATCTAAATTACTAGAGAAGGATACTTAAGAACATACCGGAGATGATAACTTAGAAAATAATAATTAAGTGAGACACAGGAACAGCTATCATTTGTCCTTGAAAAAGATCACTCTGTATGGCCAATGTGAGGGCACCTGTATAAATTATTGGAAGTTTGTTCTGTCTACAAGGCTGGAGAAGATTTTGCAAAACTTATATAAAGGAGGACTCTATCAGAGCAGGGGATAGCAATCATTGTAGAATATTAAAGTCACATGGAAAACTTTAAAAATACCAGAAGTTCTGTTCCATCCTGGCTCAATTAATTCCAGATTTCTTGACACAGAGCTCTAAGGACCATGGCCTCCAGGCCAGGCTGGATTGTACACAGTGTTTACCCAGGAAAAACGAAACCCACACCCCCGTGAGATCTTAACAAAATAAAAAGCCTGAGGTCAAAAACAAAGGAGACATAGTAAAAGATGGAGATAGAGATATGGAGCAGTTGCTATTCCAAAAGTAGAAGACAAAATAATGAATTGTTTATGAAAGTACAAGACATCAAGAAAAAATATCATCAGAAAAGCAAATTGTGGAAATCATTTAGCTTAACATAAACCATGATGAATAATGGGAGCTGAGAACCTGTTCTTATCAGATTATGTCCACATCCGTAAAGAATAGAAAGGACAGTTTTTTAATCGAAGAATAGTTGATTTACACTGTTTTGTGTTAATTACTGCAGTATGGCAAAGTGATTCAGTTACACACACACACATATGTGTATATATGTTCTTTTTCAATATTTTCCATTATGGTTTATCATAAGATATTAAATATAGTTCTCTCTGCTGTGCAATAGGATCTCATTGTTTATCCATCTTATATATAATAGCTTGCATCTGATAACCCCAACCTTCCATTCCATTCCCCTCCAACCACCACCCCCCAACTCAGCTTCGCAACCACTAGTCTGTTTTCAGGAAATCTGTCCTGAATATTCATTGGAAGGACTGATGCTGAAGCTGAAACTCCAATACTTTGGCCACCTGAAGCGAAGAACCGACTCATTGGAGAAGACCCTGATGCTGGGAATGATTGAGGGCAGGAGAAGAAGGGGATGACAGAGGATGAGATGGTTGGATGGCATCATCGACTTGATGGACATGAGTTTGAATAAGCTCCAGGAGTTGGTGATGGACAGGGAGCCCTGGCATGCTGCAGTCCATGGGGTCATAAAGAGTTGAACATGACTGAGCGACTGAACTGAACTGAATTGAGACTGTTTTCTTTGTTCATGATTCTATTTTTGCTTCATAGATAAGTTGATTTGTGTCATATTTTAGATTCCATATATAAGTGATATTATATGGGACTTGTCTTTCTGTCTCTGACTTAGTACAATAATCTCTAGTTATATCCATGTTGCTTCAAATAGCATTATTGAATTTTTTCATTCCGTTGTATATGTATATCACATCTTCTTTGTTCACTCAACTGTCCATGAACATTCAGGTTGTGTCCATATCTTGGCTATTGTGAATAGCACTTCTGTGGACATGAGGGTGCGTGTTTGCTTTTGAATAATAGTTTTGTCTGGGTATTTTCCCAGGAGTGGGGTTGCTAGATTATATGGTGAATCTATTATTACTCAGTTTTCTGAGGAACCTCCATATTATTTTCCACAGTGACTGCACTAACTCACATTCCCACCAACAGTATTTGAGTGTTCCTTTTTCTTCATACCCTCTCTAGATTTTGTTATTTGTAGACTTTCTAATGGTGGTCATTTTGACTTTGTGATGTGGTACCTCATTGTAGTTTTGATTTTCATTTCTCTAATAATTAGTATTGTTGAGCACCTTTTCATGTTGCCTTTCATATTGGCCACTTGCACTTCTAGAAAGGGTAGCTTAAAATGCTGCAAGAACTCAAAAGGCAATGCCCTCTGCAGGATGAAGTTAAGATTCCCTTCAAAAGAAATGATCAAGGAACAGCCAAATTATCACCCTGAAGGTGTGCTTTAGAGGGGATCAAGGTATTACATTTCATCTGATCAGATAAAGATGATCAGAGATAAACATAAAGCCTACACTGAGATCCAAAACTGCAGCATTGCAGTGTTGGTTGAGAAAATCTGTTTTGAAATCCACACATATGAAAGCTGCTTCTGCCACTGGCATGCTCCCACCAGGGCCCTGGACCTTAGGTTCTGAAGTTCTCTGAATCCTGTGGATATGTTCTCCATCTGCCCATGAGTTATGCTCCTTATTCTGTTCATGTCTCCTTTCTTTTACTAAGATCAAGTTTATCCATGTTTCTTAAAATGACAATATTTGCATATATTTAGTTTCTTCTAGTCTACCTATTCTGGGTTCATCCAGCAAAACAACTCTCTTTAATTCCGTAAACTGGGCATTTGGATGAGAATTGGTGGAATAGAAAGGTAGAAGGTAATTTGTGTATCACTAAAGCAAAATCAAACAATAAAAAAAAATACAAATCAAAACACCAAAAATTACCCTGAGCACCACTTTTGATGAAGACATTCTATTCATATGCAATGAATGGAGAAAGATGTAAAAATTGGCCCTACCTTATTGCAAGTCACACAAACATGCTCTTGTAACTGGAAGAGTATGAATTCATATCAGGTGTCAGCTGAGACAGGCAGAATTGACCACACTAATGATGTTGATGAAAATCGGCCAGGTGGGTCCAATGTCTGATGGTTTGGACAGAGTCAGTCATAAGAATTTTTTGTCACTACCTGGCTACATCAGAGACTCAAAGAACTGGACAGCAGCAGTAAGCCAGGCTGATCCAGGGAAACTGAAACCCTGCTGATAAAGTCAGAAGTGAGCAGACATCACAAAGAAGTCTGACCTTGGGTAGAGGCTGTCCTTCGTTCTCTCTGGTCCTCAAGAAAAGCTGAGGCTCCTGGGGGCCACACACAGTGAAGGGGGCTCAGGTGCCCCCAGTGGAATCAGGACAACTCTTGGAGGTCCTTTACTGGCTTTATGAAAGAGCAAATTGAAAAAATTCAGAGGACCAGTTACTTAGGTGCTAGAAGGATTCCTCCTTTTAGGAAAGGAAGATTTCCTTTCCTCAGTTATCATATAATGCATGCTTAACCGAAATCTTTTTTTAAATCAAACTTTAAACTTTTCGTTTTGTATTGAGATAAAGCTGTTCAACAATGTTGTGGTAGTTTCAGGTGAGCATCGAAGAGATTCAGCCATACACGGACATGTATCCATTCTCCCCTAAACCCACCTTCCATCCAGGCTGGCATATAACGTTGAGCAGAGTTCCAAGTGCTGTACAAAAGATCCTTGCTGATTACCCGTTTTAGACATAGCAGTGATAACACAATCCTATTTTGTGAAAAATCAATACTCAAAACAATGAGAATAATGCCATTTTAAGAATGAACTTTTTGCATAAAATTTCATATTCTTGTATAATCAAATTAGAGATTGTAACAGTATAAGAGAATGTCTAAAATATGTGCTGCATTGAAGTTAGGGATTCCTATTTATTGTTTAAAAGTGATTGCAGTTGTGAGTTTTTCGTAATAGTATTTTTAAAAGTAAAGCTCATTTTCTATTTCGCTTCTTATTTAATGTTAAAAAATTGTGTAACATTTTACTTCAGTAGCACCACTGGAAGTAACTTGCAGCCTCTGCTCTGGCTGAAACGACATAAGCAGGAATTTAATGTGGGTTTTCCAGTTCATTCCATATTGATGGCTCCGGTCGTATAGAATGAACTGAAAAAAAATGGCAGAATCATCTTCAAAGTCATTTCTTGTGCTATTTCAGCCCTGGCCAGATTGGATCCAGGCTCAAATTGTTTCCAATATTGCCTTCTGAATTGGATTTCAATTTTCTGGTGTGTGTGAATACACCTGAGCTCACAAAATATCATGTTTTTTCTTCTTTCTGAAAACTGTCATAATTTAGTGTCTAAAAGGACTTTTCATGGAGAGCATTCAGAAACTCTCACCAGTAGACTTAGCAGTATGTGAGTGCCTTAATGGGGCTTTCAATGTAATGGTCACATAATGGGAATGGTTTAGAAAAAAAAAAAAAATTCCATTAGTCTGGAGAGATTTTAGGCTTAAATTAACTTGGGATTTAAAATAAAAGCAAAAATGACCGACACATTATAGTTTTTGTAAGTGACTCTTTCCAAGAGCTCAGAATAGTTGCAGGAGAGAGCTGGCTTCACGCGTGCCCTTGATGGGACAGCCTCCACGTGGTGGGACTGAGTCCTGAAAAGGTCCCCAAAGCCCCTGCAGTTCTTTCACCATGGTCCAGTGCCTCGCTTTTTTCCGAGATCCTTCTCAGGGGCCGAAAACCTCTTTTAAGAAAAAAACAATGAATTTTATAGGGCAAATTCTGCAAGAAAAAACATGTTCAGAGTAAGATGTAAATGCTCATATTGTAAATACTTGAGAGCAAGTATGGGTGGTCACAGAGGAGGAGACAGTCAGTTTCAGCCAAATTTACATATTTTTCCATTTCTTCAGAAGGAGGGTGAGAGGAGTGAGGGGAAGATATAGAATCTGGTGTGGATCCCAAGGCAAAAAAAAGAAAACAAAACAAAAAGCATAAAATAAAGCCTCGTTCTCAGATAAAGCTTCTCCCCTAGTGCGAAACACTGAAAAACACATTTTCTTTTTGATGGTTTAAGAAAAAACTGAGTGAGGTGGCCACACCACTTGGGTCAAAAGCAACACTCTGGTGTGTAGCTTGGCTGCCATAGGTGTCCACAGTTAGCCTGATAATCCAATGACCATGATTTTACTTTGAAATACAAACCTGAAGAACACATGTCACACCTGACAATGGGCCACGTATAGACTCTTAGTAAACCAGGGTCACTGATGCATTCATGCTGAAAACGTGATGACTTCCTTGGGTTCATTCCTCTCCCTGTGGCTTTTCTCTCAATTATGACCCTTCTTCTGTCATTTTTGGGAGGATTCCTAATGGAATGCATTGACTACATCAGAACATTTTGTATAGAGCTCAGAGGCTTTGCACTGCTGCCAAGGGATTATTGAGTGAATGTATGACTAACCGTATAATTAAATGAATGAGAGAGTGATTTTGTGAATTAAAGTCCAGCTCTGAGGTTAATACTTGGGTCCCCAGGGTCCCCTTCCCTGGGTTGCTGTATAGTTCCATCGTCACTCTTCTCTAGATGTCATGTGTATCTATTAAATAAAACCAGTGTCCTTACGCTCGGAGTGCAAGCATACGAAACAAAAGATGAGCGCCTGATTTTATTTAAAAAGGAAGATGAAGACGTTGAATACTAATGAAACCTCTCAAGGAGAAGAAATTGATATGCTATAGATTTTCTCAGCCTGAAAAGCAAAGCTAAATGGGGTCACTTTGCTGTCCAGGCACTGCTATGGAATAAACTCTGTGCATTAAATGGAATCAAAGTAGAAAATACAATTTTACTGGGAAATTCAAGTTAAGGTGAAGACAGTGCTTTATTTGTGTTGAAATAGATTTTAACATTATCAATGATGAAAGGTCTTGTATTTACATGAGAAAAATACTGAGATAAAAATATTTCTCAGATAAAAAGAATTCCTTTGCTAAAATACTTTATATCAAATTTCATTTTTATTAAGTAAAAAGAAAATAAAAAATTGGTAGTCAGAACGGACTGACTGAGATGAAGTAAGTTATGCCATGTCTTGGAACGCTGCTTTTCAATAGACATATTGAATAGATATTGAATTTCTATTGAATTTCAACAGAAATGTTTCAATAGAAATAGGCTTAGATGGACATTTAGGTTACAAAAATTCTGTGAAATACTTTTGTTTTAGTTAATATGTCAAAATAAACTGAAGTCTGCATGCACACACACACAAAAAAACATTTTTGGGTGGGTGCAGATTTACAAAATCTAAATGCTGATTGATGACAATAGTAAAATTATACTTGTCCAATATCTCATTTCAAAATAGTTTATACACATATTTTTAATATTTGGTCATTATTGCTATCCTCTTAAATATGTATTATTCTCTTCAGTAAAATTGCATATATATATATATATATATATTTCTTACTCATGACCCATGATTTAAGAGCTATAAGCAAGCAAAATCCTGTGTGTTTGCACTGAGTTGCTCAGTCATGCCTGACTCTGTGACCCCATGGACTGTGACCCCCAGGCTTCTCTGTCCACGGAACTCTCCAGACACATCATTCTTCAGGGGGTCTTCCAGACCCAGGGATGGAACCCACATCCTACTGGCTTCCCTGATACCTTAGTTAATAAAGAATCCTCCTGCAATGCAGGAGACCCCGGTTTGATTCCTGGGTCAGGAAGACCCTCTGGAAAATGGATAGGCTACCCACTCCAGTATTCTGGCCTGGAGAATTCCATGGACTGTATAGTCCATGGGGTCACAAAGAGTCAGACATGACTGAGCAACTTTCACTTCCACTTTCCTTACCTACTGAGTCACCTGGGAAGCCCAAATCCTAGGCATAGAAGAGACTAATAAATTTCCAAAGCAGATGACTAATTATTTGGAGACAAGTCTTGTGGCAGAGAGAAGAAATTCTAGAAGAACTTGTACTAATAAGGCTACACTTATGAATTTCTTTCCTGCATGACATTGCTGTTTTTTGATCAAAAATAGAGAGTCATTTAACTCCACCTTCTCTGACTTGTGGATCGGACACCCCTAGAAGTGTTCAGCTGTCTGGAGACCATAGCTTCTGGTTTCGGTAATGAAAGGAATGTATGTTGCATAATCTGTGAAAGAATGAATAGAGTATAAGAACAAATTTCCCTTCGTGTACTATATTCTTTTATGTTCATATGACTCTATGAACACAAATACGATCAAAACCAATATATTCAGGTAAGGGAGCTAGTTCCTAAACCTTGGCTTTTAGCTAGAACCTTTACTTGCTTATTAATCTTGATGATAACTTCCAGCTCTAGTGTATACTACTTGGGGATCATAACATTCTTCACAAATGTTAATTAAATAAATGTAAAAACCACTGTACTGATGAATGTTTACCATTTCTTTACAGGTGAGAGTGAAGGAAGAGTTTAAAGAGACCGGTGTTTTAGAAGAGAATCCTAGCTGAGTGGGGAAGCTATGATTACCTACACAGACTTTGACTTTTCTCCCTTATTGATGCCAAAACCCAAACCTTGGAAATGAATGTGCATATTTCCTTTATTCCACTTTATCCAGCCTCTGCTTACGACAAGATTTCTGGCCAAGGGTGGAGTCACTGTGTGTGTGTGTCTTGAACTGCCTCATTTAAAATGAACCAACAAAGATTTGGATGGTTCCTTCCCCTCCAGTAATCATGGTTGTCTTACTGTCAAGTCACCACATCCTTGTTGAAGAGTACACTTCCTCTGGTTTTCTGGGAGAGTAAATACAATGAAAGGAAAGACAGTTTCTACTGACGTGTTAATAGCAGTCACTTGGACATTATGACAGCATATTGAAACAAATGAGTGGGATTATATTCCTAGAAAATCAGTAATTCTTTGTGCAGATACCACCGAACATTGTGAAATGTGAAGACAGTGGGCTGGAAAATCAGACCCTGGTCGGGTCCTTGCTCTGATTCTAGAATTCCCTGACTGCATTCTCAAGTAAGTCCCGTAAACTCTCTGAGTGTTTGTGACTTCATCTGTGTGTGCTAGAGTGCTCAGTTGAGCCTAACTCTCTGTGGCCCCTTGAATAGTAGACCACCAGGCTCCTCTGTCCACGGGATTCTCCAGGCAAGAATACAGGAGTGAGTTGCCATTTCTTCCTCAACCCAGTAATCGAGCCCACATCTCCTGCATTGGCAAGAAGATTCTTTACCACTGTGCCACTTAGGAAGCCCATTCCTCACAATAAAATAAATTGTCATGATAAGTAGCTTAAGAACTAAGGTGTTTTCCTGATAACAGATGAGGATTTATTGGTTGTGACGACACTGGTAGAAATTTGGCAACTGAGACAACAATTTGGTAATTCTTTCTTCTTAGTGTAATCTGTATTTCTTTTTATAGGTTATCTTCAAAAATACTTTTCAAGAAGAATTAATGTTATATCACACAAAATAATTCTGAAATAATTACCCAAACAATTAAATTGATAGCACTTGCCTCTAGAGATAATGAATGAATTGAATGCTGAGATTTTTTTAAACACAAGAATTCTCTCTGTGTGTATATATCAATTTCTATCTCTCTGTTTCTTTATCATCATCTACCTCTCAATCTATATATGGTGTGTGTTGTGTATATCTTCACCTGTGTGTAGATAGATGGATGGATAGATAGAGATTATGGTAGGGACAAAAAAAGAAGAAAAGAATGGCTGATAGAAAAAAGAAGCAGTAGGTCCATCAAGGTAGAATTTGTTGCCCTGGGACTTGGGGGCAGGTGAAAAGTAGTAGAAGTTTAGTGAGTCTAAGAAAGTTTCAGAAAAATTTTATCTTGTGTCAATTTTGTATGATTTGGATCTTTCCCATAAGAGGCACATCTTCGTAAAAACTGATAACACCATGAAACTGAGTAATTAGGCAAAACTTAAAACTAGTTGCAGGCTTCCCAGATGGTGCATTGTTAAAGAATTTGCCTACAGTGCAAGAGATATAGGAGGCAAGGATTTGATGCCTGAGTCAGGAAGACCCCCTGGAGAAGGAAATGGCGACCCACTCCTGTATTCTAGCCTGGAGAATCCCATGGACAGAGGAGACTGGCAGGCTACAGTCCATGGAGTCACAGAGAGTCGGACACGACTGAGTGCACACACAAACACACACACACACACACACACACACACACACACACACTATTGACAAAGGTTGGGTGAGTATGGAGCCACAGGGCTGCTTCAGGTCCCTGGGCTAATAACTCCTTACAATCCTAGAGCCCAGACTTTATACCCTAGAGGCGAGGGGGGAGGGGAGGGAGTGGCAGCAGCTCCCAGAGAGAGAGAGACAGAGAGAGGAAAGGAGAGAGAGAGAGTCCTGCAGGGGAAGCCTCTGGCAGAGGCAGGTGCTTCAGGACCAGTGAAGCCAGCCCACCAGACCCTGCGGAGGGACGGCTGTGGTGGAGATATTACTAAGGATTCATCCCATCTCCTCTCCAGTGGTCAAACACAACCAGACACCAAAAGACAAGGGACCCAACCACTCACCTCCGGGAGGGGAAGCCAGTCTGGAGAAGAGCAGGAAGCAAGCCTAGAGATGGACTTGCAGATGCCCGGAGCAGGGCAGGGTGCGGGGCTGTGACACTGCCCAGTGGAGAGGGCATGGCTCAGAAAGGAGGTCAATGGAAGCTGCAAACCCAGCTCTGCTGCTCGCAGAGGCTGGTGACCTATTCCTGGTGCTTGACTTCCATTTCCTTCATTAAACTTTAAAACCAGTATTTATTTTGCTGGATATCTGTGAGGATTAGAAATAGATATAAGTAGGGAACTTATGCCATGGCACCATAAAGATGTATCATTAATATTGTTACTCCTAATAATAAAAATTTAAAAATGGGATTTTAGTAAATCTGTGTATTATATACTATACACCAGATACTGAGTTTGTGCCTGGGTATATGGATCTTAACTGGGTATAATTATGCCTTGAGTTCCAAAGCTCAAAGAGATGGGAGAAGTGTGAGGGCTTCAAGGTTCAATAAATATGTATCTCAAGAACTTCTGAAACACTCAGTCTTCAAATACTACTACAACAAGGGAATGGAATGTGTACTTTTCAATTAGGAGGAAAAATCCCTATTTGTATATTTATATGCCCTTTACTTGTTATGTTTCCCCTGATAATATAGACCACCTCTGGGCAGTGGTCCTTTCCTGCGCTGGTCACTGCTACATCCCCAGTGCCTAGGACAAGATCCAGAACATAGAGACGATTCCATAACTAAGTTTACTGAATGAATATGGGGTGATGGCTGGGACACCCATCACTTCACGCATAACCTCAACTACACAAATATTAAAAATGCATAAGTATCTCAGTGGTGTACTCACTTTTTTTTTTTTTTTTGCAGAGCAACTTGCCTGTCTGCTGAATGTATTAGCATTCATTGTGAATGGTTTTCAGAAACCACTGCATCCATTGCAAACACCTTTCAGTTCATTTTGGAATCCCAATAATTATGTAGCTACTTTGAGAAAGTTGAATTCCATTTTCTCTGTACACTAGCAACCTTTTATGGACTATCTACTCTATTGAGTCCATATTAAAAATGTCATTAACTGTATGTAATAGATGAGAAAACAGTGGCTCAGCAAATGTAAGTCACCCAGTCACAGTCATGCGCAAAGAAAAGCAGATGGTAGGTCTCAGATTTGAGTTCCAGTCTGGCTCTAAGCTTAGAGCACTTTCCACTGTATCACATAATTTTAATGAATTACTGTGAAAAGTTTGAATAAGATATTTTGTCATTCTAGAGTTTCGTCTCAATATACAAGTTTGTGTTCTGAATTCACTGAAACCATATCCCAGCTTTCTCTACTAGTTGAAATACATTTCTTTTTCTTGGAGGTTTAGATATTAAAAGCCAAAAAAATAGGTCAATACGTCTCTTCTAGATGTCTGGTTTTGTGGCCGTGAAGGTTGGTAGGGTAGGGTAAGAGGTTGTGGTCAAGTGTATTTTAAGAGCTGAATAAATCTTTTTGTGTAATGAGTATTATTTAGTACAGGGAGACATTGTTTATCAGTTTAAGTACAGGTAATTATTACCTTGAAAACTGTAACAACTTCACCAGCCTTATCTTTGTTTTCCAACAAGAAGCTGAGAGTGGGCTATTTTCTCTATATTCAGCTTAATTATGCTTTGAGGAGTAGATAAGAAAAGAAAGTGGAAATATGTTGTGAAGTATCTGTGTGCCCTATATCTTCATGGGAAATAGGAATGTGAGCCATCAAGTCATAGATTGACTCACCTCAAGAAATGAAAACAATTTTTTTCTAGCATCATATCTGTGTTGAGGATGATTTAGCTAAATTTGTTGAGAGCTTTAAAAAAGTGCTAAATTCATGGTACCCTTTCAACAATTTATTTATATTGGTAGAATGTCCCTCAAAAACAGTGAACGTCTTACCCATCACTTCAACATTTCCTGGGGAAATTATTTCTCACCACACAGCTTCAAGTGCCATCTGCCCTTTGGTTAAAATAACTGTGGATTTTTTTTTTTTTTTTTTCATGAGAAGCCAAGGATACGTTGGTGTGAAACAAATGCATTGCGTCTGATCTTGCCTTTGTGGTTTTGGGTGCCACTGTCCCCTCTGTTGGGTCTTGTGATTGAAAACTTGTGTTCCTTTTTGCCCAACTCAGATCTTTCTCTACTTAGGCTTCTCAGGAGCTCATACACATTTTATTTTTTTTTTCTTTTCTTGAGGACATGTTTCTTTTTGAAATGTTATTGTTGCATCATCAGGACCCAGATCTTGAGTTCTTGTACAGAGCTCCACAATGTCTCTATGTTTCATTAGGTCTTTATCAATTCATCTGTTGCTAGTGATTTTGAACACTACTCAATATGAACACTACTCAGACTTTCAATAATCAAATCTGATTGAAACTGTATGGGAGTTTTGTTGTTCTTCTTCTTGCTGCTCAGTTTCAGAGTACAAACCACAGGTCCATTAGTCTTCAGGACTTTACAGGATTTTCCAGCTGGCATTATAAGTGCAACCTTTTAACTAAAGGTCAATATCCGTCTCCCACGACTCCTCAACGTTTCTTCCTCTGTAGGATGAGGAGGGATGAACCAGCAGGCGGTCACACACCTTCCCAGCCTCCCTGTCTGGATTTCCTTTGCTCTGGCTCAAGCCTCCAGTCTGACCTCTGATGCCTCCCCTTCTGTCCACTTCTGTCACTGTAAAGGAGCAATCCATCACCACGACCACCTATGTTGCGTTCCTTTTATAATTTCACTCTTTCACTTTAAATGCAGAGTAGTTTCACATTTAAATTGCTTTTTTACTGGCTTCCTGACTTCAGTCTTTCTCCTTTAAATAATTATCTAGATTGCTTCGAAGTTAAACTTTCCAAAACCCAAGTCCGATCATGTCACTTCTGCACGCCAATCTCTCTGACTCCTGATGGTCACATAATTTAAGAAATGATTCAAGTTGGTGTTCAAGAGCTTCTAAACACACTTCTAGTTTGTAGCCCTCTCCTTTAATCAAAGTCCACCTTAGTCATCAAATCTCCCATTTCTTCTTGCTTAATTTTTGAGTAGAGTTTATCTCTCCTTTTAAAAACTCCCTTAACAGTACTTACAGTCATTTAGCAGTGTCCGAAACCCAACCCAAATACACTTAAACAAAATGGCTAAGTGTTTGCCTCATGTTCCTGGGGACACGTAGCTGCTGGAGCTGCAAGCTCAAGGGTTTTTTTCCTTCCTCTGTTCCTGGGATGTTTCATTCATTCTTTCTGACCCTTTTCTGCTCTTTCCAAGCAGTCAGGAAATAAGCTTCAAGCAACACTCCTCGAAGCCGACCTTAAAATCTAATAACTCGAAGACTGGGGAAAACTCTGTTTCTTCCCTTCTCTTAGGGACCAAAGACCAAGTCCTAGGAAAAACACAGCTCACTCACGTGCTGAAGTGTGAGGGAGCAGCAGTGCAAAGAGGGGAAAAACACTGAGGAGTGGATTAGTCAGGTCTCTCCAGAGAAGCAGAGCCCTTGGGACTGCAAGTGGTTGGCGAGTCCACAGTGTGGGGCTGGAGACTAGGGAAGTCTCTGCATTTAAAAAGTGTTCGCGTACAGACGGGGCCGCCCTGGTGGCTCAGAAAGGAAAGAATCTGCTGGCAATGCAAGAGACCTGGGTATGATCTCTGGGTTGGGAAGATCCCCTGGAGAAGGGAGTCGCTACTCACTCCCCAGGATTCTTGCCCGGAGAATCCACAAGAGTTGGACACGACTGAGTGACTAACGCTTTCACACACGCAGACACACGTGCACATTCAAAAAATCACTGTCCTGTAATCTCAGACCTTAGGAGATAATGTTGCTCTTTCCTAAAGTGCTTTCTTTTCCTCTCTGTCATATCAGAAGTAAGTTTGAAGAGACATATTGCTGAGTTTTGTCTATTGTGGACAAAGGAGACAATGTGGGGAGGGGTAGTGACAAAGGCCCCCTGAAAACCACCCGGCAGAGTCCTCGTCTCTCTGCTTTGCTGGGGGTCCCAGGAGGGTCCGCACAGCCAGGTTTGTGGGAAAGCAGTGTGTGTTTACAACAGTGGAACTGACCTAAAACTCCCTCTTGAATTCAGAAATTCCAAAAGACCCCAGAGTGAAGCTGTTGATGCATCGAGGGTGAAAATGAAAATTATCAGGTCGCAAGCGTTTTCTGGAGCAGCTCACTGAATATTCCCTAACTGCCCAAACTGAACCTTTGAAGCCCCAGCCCTGCTCTGGTGGAAGATCTGCCTCTAAAGTGGAAGATTTGTCCAGAATCTTAGCGTCGCAACAAGCTCTAACCTCTAATGATTGTAACTTTTATAGGTATTTGAATTCCCTCTGCAGACACGGATTAGACACAGACTACTTATCAGACGAGGTGTGCTCCGGGACTTGTGACATTAAGATGAGCAGAGTTTCAGGGTGACAGCAAGGGATGAATCTAAAGAATTATGATAAAGTGTATTTAAAAGTTGTATGAGAGATTCCTCCCACATCAGAATATTATGGAAAAATGATTGGATCTTTCCAGAAACATTTATTGTATACTAAATATGCTTTAGGTGTTGTGCAAGGTACTGATCTTTTGAGATCATACTTCATATTCTTTAAGTGACCACTTCAGAAACATATTTACACAGAATGAGTCACAGACATTTAGTGACATGTATATGGGCCAGGTAGTGTGTCCTGCTTATGTATGTATGTCTGATAGTAAGACTGAGAGCAGATAGATCACTAGTTATCATAGTAATAACAATACAAATACAGCTTTTCTGAAATGTATCTTTATGCTATTCTGGTTCTCCAAGTAGAATTTCATTAGTTTTTGCTCAAATTCATTTATTCACTTATTCAGCAAACTTTTTTACAGAGATGAAAGACACTTGGTTCTACTCAGTGGCAGTGGAACCTGGAAAAGAGCGGGGTTAAGTGATATTAATACTTGTTTGTCTGCTCTCGGGCCAAAAGCCTTCCTTTGTTGCTTTTAACAACCACAAGCCAGCGTTTTCATCTGATGCTGGCAGTAACTGGCAAGCAGGAAAGTACCCACGTATTATTTACCAGATGAGGAACCTGGAGCACACATGTGATTAGAAACGAATATCAGCTCACATGACTAGAAAGTGATGACCTGAGATATGACCCCAAATCTTTTAAATCCAAGACCAGTTTCCCATTTTATAAACCTATAGCCAGCCAGTCGATGCTGCTAATGACAAAATACAGATGCCAATACTATAGAAATTTTACTCAAGGCTTTTTTAACCTTCCAAGGGGAATAATTTCTTTCTACCAGCATCCTGCTTACTGCTGGCTGCAAATTTATCTCATGAAGATTTGACGGTTTTTGATTGTAGACTTTGTTTTATTGAATGAATTGAACACACTGACACTCTGGATAGAATTGGTCCACATTTCCTAGCTTTATCAGACTGCAAAACCAGCACCAAAATAGAAAATGGCCCTTTCTTCTGTTCAGTTACAACCCTGCTTATTATTTTTTTACATAAACAGAAACGCAGTTAGACGGCTGGCCGATCAAAGGCAGGGCTGCAGTAAGAAGCAGCCAGGCTGCTCAGGCTGGCTGGCTTCTGACAGCTTTCAGCTGCTTTGATCAGACACCTATCAGCACAGACAGGCACCTTTTTTTGCCTTTTGTCTGAGTCAGGAAATGAGAGAGATGATAGCTGCCTTTTGGTCCTAATCCCAACCACTCTGCTTGACAGGAGATGAAAGGTGCACCAATTACTACTGGTAAGAGCTGACTACAGTGTGCATTCATTATCCCAGTTATCTTTACAAATTACATGGTATTCTCGGGTACCCGAGGAAAGGAAATATTTAAAGCCAGCAAACTCTCTACCAACAATATTTGATGAGCCCCAAGGGAAGAGCCCACTGTCAAAGCATTTTTGACATAGCTTCACCAAGAACATGGAATCCAGTGGAGATTCCCAGCTCCCGCGGGTGGATTCTAACTGAGAAAAGTATGTGGGTGAAGCTATAAAACAAGAGAACACAGTGCTTTATGAGGTTATGCCTAGCGTCTGGGTTCTGTGGTCCACAAGTATTTTCTCAAGGGCAGTTTATGTTTATTGCTTTGGGCCAGCAGTGGATGACTTAGCCTATGAACAAGGCACCCGTTCATAAATGAATTTTAGAATTCAGCTATGAAAACTTGGCATTAGCAGACATACATTCTGTTCCCAGAGGTGGGGGTGGGGCTAGGTTTGTGTAATGTCCCAAGTAACAACCATAAATGTAGTGATGTTTGCAACTGCTTTTCCCACAGTAGCGTGGTCATGTGTGTTTGTGTATGTGCATGGTGTGTGAATTTGTGTATGCGCTGGTAGGGGTGATGGGCTCATACTTGACTCAGAGACTCATGGTCTATGTCATGTGTATATACATATGTGGGCTTCCCTGGTAGCTCAGTAATAAAGAATCTGCCTGCCAATGCAGAAGAGAAAGGTTCGATTCCTGGGTTGGGGAGATCCCCTGGAGAAGGAAATGGAAACCCATTCCAATATTCTTGCCTGGGAAATCCCTTGGATGGAGGAGCCTGGCAGGCTACAGTCTGTGAGGTCACATGGAGTCAGACACGACTAAGCAGTTGGGATACTCTTTGGATTGTAGGCCAGAGAGCGATTTCTGAGAGGTGACAAACAAGCCTGATGAATCATACAGTGATCCTGAACTGGCCCCGGAGAGAGTTCAGGCATCACTGCAGGAAGGTGTGACCTTATGATCTCATCTTGATCCTTCTGAAATGAAGAGACAGAGCTAGAAGTCACAGGAAGCCAAACTGTTAGTTTATGGGCAGAGCACAGAAGAAGAGAAGAGCACAGAGTTCTAGAGATCTGAGGGTTTCCTGCGTTTCTTCAGTTAAGTCCTGGTCAGAGAAGGTGTGTGAGGAGGCAACCTGAGGCAATAAGGGCAACAGCAACACAGCCATAGGCATTATCGGGACAGCATGTGGTGACAGCACCGTGCCTGTTGCCCCAGCTAGACTGGAAAGCTCCATCGTTCACACAACACTGGACTGTGTACACAGGAAAGCTCCATCGTTCACACAACACGGGATAGTGTACACAGGAAAGCTCCACCATTCACACATTCACATTCACACTGGATTGTGTACACAGGAAAGCTCCATCGTTCATAGAACACTGGACTGTGTACACAGGAAAGCTTCATCATTCACACAACACGGGATTGTGTACACAGGAAAGCTCCACCATTCACACATTCACACTCACACTGGATTGTGTACACAGGAAAGCTCCATCATTCACACAACACGGGACTGTGTACACAGGAAAGCTTCATCATTCATAGAACACTGGATGGCGTACACAGGAAAGCTTCTTTGTTCACACAACACTGGATGGTATACACAGGAAAGCTTCATCATTCATAGAACACTGGATGGCGTACACAGGAAAGCTTCTTTGTTCACACAACACTGGATGGTATACACAGGAAAGCTTCATCATTCATAGAACACTGGATGGCGTACATAGGAAAGCTTCATTATTCACACAACACTGGATGGTATACACAGGAAAGCTTCATCATTCATAGAACACTGGATGGTGCACACAGGAAAGCTTCATTATTCACACAACACTGGATGGCCTACACAGGAAAGCTCCATCATTCATAGAACACTGGATGGTGTACATAGGAAAGCTTTATCATTCATAGAACACTGGATGGCGTACACAGGAAAGCTTCTTTGTTCACACAACACTGGATGGTATACACAGGAAAGCTTCATCATTCACACAACACTGGATGGTATACACAGGAAAGCTTCATCATTCATAGAACACTGGATGGCGTACACAGGAAAGCTTCTTTGTTCACACAACACTGGATGGTATACACAGGAAAGCTTCATCATTCATAGAACACTGGATGGCGTACATAGGAAAGCTTCATTATTCACACAACACTGGATGGCCTACACAGGAAAGCTCCATCATTCATAGAACACTGGATGGTGTACATAGGAAAGCTTTATCATTCATAGAACACTGGATGGCGTACACAGGAAAGCTTTGTTCACACAACACTGGATGGTATACACAGGAAAGCTTCATCATTCATAGAACACTGGATGGTGCACACAGGAAAGCTTCATTATTCACACAACACTGGATGGTATACACAGGAAAGCTCCATCATTCATAGAACACTGGATGGTGTATATAGGAAAGCTTTATCATTCATAGAACACTGGATGGCGTACACAGGAAAGCTTCTTTGTTCACACAACACTGGATGGTATACACGGGAAAGCTTCATCATTCATAGAACACTGGATGGTGTACACAGGAAAGCTTCATCATTCACACAACATGGGATGGTATACACAGGAAAGCTTCATCATTCATAGAACACTGATGGCATACACAGGAAGTCTTCATCATTCACACAACACTGGATGGCGTATGAAGAAGCATTTTGCCTCACTACTGTTGAATGATTATCTCCAGATTGAATGTTGCAGTGAGTCAACATAATCTAATAAGAAAAGCTTTTTAAAAAAGACCCAAAATGAGTTGCATGGTTAAAAGTAACTATGCTCTATAACAAAGCTCAAATGTAGTTCAGTTCAGTTCAGTTCAGCCGCTCAGTCATGTCTGACTCTTTGCAATCTCAGACTGCAGCATGCCAATCTTCCCTGTCCTTCACCAACTCCCGGAGTTTACTCAAACTCATGTCCATTGAGTTGGTGATGCCATCCAACCATCTCATGCTCTGTCGTCCCCTTCTCCTCCCACCTTCAATCTTTCCCAGCATCAGGGTCTTTTCAAATGAGTCAGCTCTTTGTATCAGGTGGCCAAAATATTGGAATTTCAGCTTCAGCATCAGCCCTTCCAATGAATATTCAGGACTGATTTCCCTTAGGATGGACTGGTTGGATCTCTTTGGTGTCCAAGGGACTCTCTCAGAAGTAGTTACTGGAACACAAAATTATAAAGCAAACAATAGAGTAAAAGTCATAATGTATTGAATCCAAATCAAGAATCTAACTATGTGGAAAAACACAACCTGTAATGAAGAGAAAAAAAAAAAAAAAAAAACCCAATAGAAACAGACTCAGAGATATTATAGAGAAAAAAAATGAGTGAAGACAATTTAAAAAGTTATGATTACTATATTTTATTTGCACAAAGAAGTAGAGAAAATATTGAACATATTAGAAATATGGAAGATTTATAAAAGATACAAATTAAACTTAGAAAAAAATGCCTGAGATGAGACACTGAATGGATTAATTTCATATTAGACTCTGCAGATGAAAAGATTAGTGAATGCAAAGACATACAAACAGAACACATTCCAAAAGAAAAAAAAAAAGATTGGAAACAGTGTATCAATGAGCTTCAATAAAATACTACATGGTACAAAATATATAAATAATTGAAATCACCTCAGAAGAGAAATGAATGAAGAAAAAGAGTGAAATAGTCTTAATAGCCCATTTAAAAGGAAAAGATTATCAGTTCAGTTCAGTTCAGTCACTCACTTGCGTCTGTCTCTTTGTGACCCGATGGACTGCAGCACGCCAGTCTTCCTTGTCCATCACCAACTCCCAGAGTTTACTCAAACTCATGTCTATTGAGTCAGTGATGCCATCCAATCATCTCATCCTTTGTTGTTCCCTTTTCCTCCTGCTTTCAATTTTTCCCAGCATCAGGGTTTTTTCAAATGAGTCAGCCCTTCTCATCAGGTGGCCAACGTATTAGAGTTTCAGCTTCAGCATCAGTCCTTCCAATATTCCAGTGAATATTCAGGACTGATTTCCTTTAGGATGGACTGGTTGGATCTCCTTGCAGTCCAAGGGGCTCTTAAAAGTCTTCCAACACCACAGTTCAAAAGCATCAATTCTTTGGTGCTCAGCTTTCTTTATAGTCCAACTCTCACATCCATTCATGACTACTGGAAAAACCATAGCTTTGACTAGATGGACTTTTGTTGGCAAAATAATGTCTCTGGTTTTTAATAAGCTGTCTAGGTTGGTCATAACTTTTCTTTCAAGGAACAAGTGTCTTTTAATTTCATGGCTGCAGTCACCATCTGCAGTGATTTTGGAGCCCAAAGAAATAAAGTCTAACACTGTTTCCCCATCTATTTGCCATGAAGTAATGGGGCCAGATGCCATGATCTTAGTTTTCTGAATGTTGAATTTTAAGCCAACTTTTTCACTCTCCTCTTTCACTTTCATCAAGAGGCTCTTAGTTCTTCTTTACTTTCTGCCACAAGGGTGGTATTATCTGCATATCTGAGGTTATTGATATTTCTCCCAGCAATCTTGATTCCAGCTTGTACTTCATCCAGCCCAGCGTTTCTCATGATGTACTCTGCATATAAGTTAAATAAGCAGGGTGACAATATATAGCCTTGATGTACTCCTTTCCTGATTTGGAACCAATCTATTGTTCCATGTCCAGTTCTAACTTTTTCTTCTTGACCTGCATACAGATTTCTAAGGAGGCATGTAAGGTGGTCTGTATTCCAATCTCTTGAAAAGTTTTCCACAGTTTTTTGTGATCTACACAGTCAAAGGCTTTGGCATAGTCAATAAGACAGAAGTAGATGTTTTCCTGGAATTCTCTTGATTTTTTGATGATCCAACAGATGTTCGCAATTTGATCTCTGGTTCCTCTGCCATTCTGAAATCCAGCTTGAACATCTGGAAGTTCATGGTTGAGGTACTGTTGAAGCCTGGCTTGGAGAATTGTGAGCATTACTTTACTAGCGTGAGAGATGAGTGCAAGTGTGTGGTAGTTCGGGCATTCTTTGGCTTTGCCTTTCTTTGGGATTGGCATGAAAGCTGACCTCTTCCAGTCCAGTGGCCACTGCTGTGTTTTCCAAATTTGTTGGCATATTTTCAGATTGGATAAAAATTTTAAAATTGTATTAAAAGATTATCAGATTGGATTAAAAAACAACAATAAGACTCAAGTATATACTGTTGACAAGAATCCCATAAAAGATATAACTGTTGACATAAAATATAGGTTGAAATAAAAGGATAAAAGAAAACATTCACATTAATCTGAATGAAATAAAATTTCAGTTATTATATTAATCAGACAAGGTGAACTTCAGAGCAACAATCTTATTTAAGATGGTAATTTCAGAATGATAAAGAAGTGATAACATCAAGAGGGCATAATGGCACAAAATGATTATGTATCTTATTATCAGAGTTTCTAAATACATACATCAAAAGTAAGGAGAAAGAAATAGACAAGCCCACAGTTAAGGTCAGACATTTCAACATCCCTGTATCGTTACCTGATAGAAGAACTAAATAGACATTCATTAAGTATATTTAAGATCTGAACAGCATCATTAATCAAATTACCTGGTAGACATTTATAGAATACCTAAACCCAACCCAGAAAACACAATCTTTTCAAGGTTGAACAAAGATACACTGTATTCTGGATCATAAAACAATTCTCAATAAATAAAAAAGTTTCAGATCATATGACTTTTATTTATTAACATACTTATTTGGTTATTGCACAACAGGATTAAGTTGAAAATTAAAGATTGATATTTGGAAAACTCCCAAATTTCTAGAAACTCAAAGACACATATTTAAATAATGTGTAGATCAATGAACAAATCAGAAAACATCTTTGAAGAAGAAAATGGAAACATATCAAAAATTGTCATGGGTGTTAATAGTGTTTAATTAAGAATTTATCATACTAAGGAACTCAAATCAGTGGCTTCCACTTCCAACTTAAAAATCCAAAACAAGCAGGGATAAAAAGAACAAGTGTAAAAATCAGTGAAATAAAAAAGTAAAAGCAAGTGATGAAAACAATGAAACCAAAATTTGTTTTTTCTGCAAAGTTATTAGTATTAACAAATTTTAGCTAGTCCTCTAAGAAAAAAATACAAAACTTAGACTTAATATCAGGAATAAAAGAGGAAGCATACAAGTTCTATAGATGTTAAAAGAATAATAAGTATTGTAAATAACTTTATAGTAATAAATTTAGCAGCCTAGGTAAAACAGACTAATTCATTGAAAGAAACAAACTTCCAAAGTTTTCTCCAAAAGAAACAGATTAACTGAGTAGTTCTACATCTATTTAAATGTTAAAAATATAGTTTAAAATTTCTTCTTAAAATTTTTTGGACACATATCTGGTGTCACTGGCATTTAAGCAAGAAACAACACAAATGTTACCCAAACTATTGCAGAAAACTGATGAAGAAGGAATAATTTCACACTAATTCCATGAGTTCAGTTTTACCTTGACACTCAAACCAGATAAAGACGTTATAAGAAAAAAAATGCTTTATGATTACAGATGCAAATATTCTTATTATAATTTAAACAACTAGAGAATGATCAATAATACAATAGTCAATAATGTGGCTCTACTTACTGTCATGTCTGTGTTCAGAGACACTTTGTTGTTTAGTCATGTCTGACTCTTTGTTATCCCGTGGACTGTAGTCCGCCAGGCTCCTCTCTCTGTCCATGTGATTTCCCAGGCAAGAATGCTTGACTGTATTGTCATTTCCTTCTCCAGAGGATCATCCCAACCCAGGAATCGAACCAGAGTCCCCTGCATTGCAGGTGGATTCTTTACCAGCTGAGGTACCAGGGAAGATTTTATTTAAAAATAATACATATAACACGTATACTAAAAGGGATCTATGTATTATTTTCAGGTCTAATTTTACAGGCAGTTTTTACAGAGTGCTTTCTTTGTGTCAGTCTCTTTGCTCAGCACTTTATATATAATTTCTTTTTTAATCCTACCAGATACTTTACAGATACCACATTTCACACTGTTTCACCTGTAAGGAAACCAAAGTCAGAGCTTGAGTAATTCATCCAAAGTCACTCAGTTAATAAGACCCTGTATTTTGATATACTGCTGTTTAGCAACAGAAATCCCATGCCAGGCCGTTAGTTCATTCTGTCCCATGAAAACAATTTAAAATGAGTCCAGCTTATTTTCCTGTATCCTTGACTTCTTGTTTCCAACATTTTTCATCTAAGTATTCTTCCACAGGTGAGTTCTCAGGTTACTTGTAAACAAGCGCAGGTTGCCCAACCCATGGTCTTTCTGATATTTACCCAAACCTTGAGAACCCTCTTTCCCAGCCAAGCATCTGCAATTCTGCAGTTTTCTCCATGAATCACTATTCCTCGATGGTACACTATTCTAATGACACACCTGGATGCAGTTTAAATTGATCTACCACTGATGATATTTTTGTTTAGTGAATTTCACGTGTTCTACCTTTTCTGGTTCAATGAAAAAGAGTTAGAAAACTCAGTTCATTAAAAAACAAAAACAAATGAATAATGACCTTTTAAAAATTCTGTATTTCATTGGATTCAACCTGTTTAACTTTTATTTTACCAAGAATTAGTCAAAATAGACCCTTGGTACAAAAATTGAGATCAAGCAAATGGGGGACATTCTGAATCAGTAAGTCTTATTTTGTTGTTTAGCCGATAAGTCATGTCCAACTCTTTGCAGTCCCATGAACTGTAGTCCACCAGGCTCCTTTGTCCATGGAATTTTCCAGGCAAGAATACTGGAGTGGGTTGCCATTTCCTTCCCTAGAGGATCTTCCCAACCCAGGGATCAAACCCACATCTCCTGCACTGGGAAGTGGATTCTTTACCACTGAACCACCAGGGAAGCTCATCACTCTTTCTATTTCTGAGTTAATTCTTACAGAGCTGAAATTATTACACAATTGAGTACTGCAGCGAAATGTATAGAGAGAAGTACTGAAATAACCCCCTTTCATTCATTATCAGTCGTTTACCATGTAACTATTTCAGGAAGTACAGACTATACCAAACACAGATGTTTTATGTATTTCTTACAATGAGATGCTCTATTAACGATGAAATAAACAAAATAAATAAATAACCTGTGGTTGTGGAAATTATTTAAGATGATACTAAATATGTGTATAGAATTTAAAACATTTTTCTAAAATGTTTTTTCAGTTAGTATTCTTAATTGTAATATGAGACAGGCATCATTTTCATATGCAATTCAAGCTTAGAAGCTGAGGCTCATATATATAAAGTAACATGGAAAGGTGAGAATTTATCAGGTATAACCACATTTTGCTTTCAGTTACACAAGAGTTCTTTCAAGTCTGTTATTTTATCATTGTTTTCCTTTTTTTTTTCTTTTTTAAATATACTTCACAGCTGCTGGTGGATTTCATTGGCACTCGTGTAAGTCCATATACATGCAGTTTAAAGTGTTGCTAATGTCTACAGTTGACTATTGGAACCATTACTGCATCTATTGATGTATACGCCAAATTTTTTCCAACACAGCTCTGATTATGCACATTCTTCTATGGTGATTTTACCCTAAACGTAGCCAGATGTACTGCACTCTTTGGGAAGGTTATTAGGGAGTGATTTATTGATGGCATTCAGAACGTTTTATGGCTGCAAGGTCACAGCGGTAACGTCCTGTCCACCAGAGTATCACGCCTTGTTTCCTGGAGTTGAAACGTCCTCCATCTGATTTTACTTCCTTACATTTGTGCTGACTCCATCTAGGTTGTCCTGAAAATGGGAAAATGTACACCAAAAAGAAAAAAGGCAGGAAGACAAATAAATACTATCATGTTATAAATCTGAGTAGTATGTTAATTAAAGGAGTATTTCTTTGCTCTCTTATTTGGTTCATATTTTAAAATAGTTCATTTGTTGTTCTGGGTTAAATCACTTTCTGACATTGTCTTGTTTGTTGGTGATTCTAAAAAACACAATGTTAAATCATATCAGTAAAACACAAAAAGACATGGACATTTTACTCTCCGTGTGTAAAAACAAGTGTCTATGTCATTTAAGAATGACAAAGAAATAGAAAAATGAAATCACCATGTTAAGTTAGTGGGACTGTGTTGTTACAAGAGATTTAATACTGATGATAGAAACTATTTTTATGTTAGAATTTTAGGATTACAGTTTAAATCTTGGCCTCTTGACTTATTTGCTTAAAGATTATTCCAATATTTTCCTGTTTACAATAATATGGCTAATGTTTGAAGATCAGCATTTTCTTCATTACAGCTCTTCTCATCAATAAAATCACAGTTTGTCCAGAAATATTGGATTATTTTAGGCCATACAGATTTGGTGTGTAGGGGGGCATACAGAACGCAAAATGTGTTTCACTTCTGAACTTTATCGACTGATTTTAGAGTTAGAATTAGGGGACCTGCTATGTGTAGTGGCCATAGCTGCTTCTTTATATGCATAATCACGTTCAATTCCCACAACCAAACATAAGATGCTGATTATTAGCCTCGTCTTATAAACAAGGGAATTAGGGATGAGACCTACTCTTTTTCTCTATAAGTTTTATTGGATTGTAGCTGGTTTACAATGCTGTGTTAGTTTCAGGTGTACAATAAAGTGATTCAATTTTATATACATGTATATTCATTCTTTTTCTGACTCCTTTTCCATAGAGGTTATCACAGATTATTGTGGAGAGTTTTTCCTGTTGGTTATGTGTCTTTTATACACTAGGCGAGTGGGTCCTGACAGGTGGAATGGTATCAAGCAGTGGTCTGAGCCCAGCATCCTTGCACTGGCAAAATTACTGAATGAACACACCAGGACTCAATTTTCAGGCTCACTTTGCCTTTCTCTTCCCCTGTGCAGCTGGTTGGATGGCGTTTCCCCTTTTGTCACCATGGAGATCTTGCTGATTTCCTCCGAATGTCCTCTGCAGGTGTACCGGACGCCACCTGGTGTCCCTGGCCAGCAGCTGGCGGCTGGCTGCTGTCCTGATCAGGGCGCACCCTTACATCACTGGCCGCCTCTCCTCCGCCTCTCTTTTCTAATCCACCTCCCTGCGCATCTCTTCCTCACATCATTACCGCTCACGTCTTCAACCCAGTGATCAAGGCTGCATTCATAATCTGGGCAATCGTCTCCGTGTTATTGAACCTTGACTTTGAACTTCAGAGCTCTGCTCTGTAAGTATTGGTACCACAATCAGGGTATGGGCAGGATTTGTGGTGGGTCACCTAGCTTCGGTGTAAGTTCCTGCTTTGTTAAACCACCTCCGCTGGGGCTTGAGGTGCTTTCAGAGATGATGCTGAGCCAGCCCCTGTAATGATGGTAATGTCACTTGCACGCTGCCCAGGGACAAACCCCGTGCCAGATGTTCTGCATGTGTTATGTCCGGTCTTAGTGAAGTCTTAAAATACATGCTATCATACCCGTAAGGCACTCATGACCTGCTATATATATATACTCATATATCATATATATATCATATACTCATGAGTATATGATTCTCCTATAGGAGAATACAGTCAAAATACAACTTAGGGGCCAAATTCCTGTCCTCTTTCAGCATTCTAGAATACTAGCAGATGTGGGCTGGTGTCCAGGAGACACACATGAAGCCCACGGTCTCCCACACTTCAGATTTCTGATGGCCTCTGCTTGGTTCATGCAAGCTGGGACTACAATGCTTCTCTCGAGTGGACATAAAAGCCATCACATACCTAGTGCTGGCGGAGAAGGAAATGGCAACCCACTCCACTATTCTTGCCTGGAAAATCCCATGGACAGAGGAGGCTGGAGGACTATCCTCCATGAGGTTGCAAAGGGTCAGACACAACTGAAGCGGCTTAGTGTGTACCCACCCAGGGCTGGAGTGGCTAAGCACACACACTCTCTCCTCACCCTGTGAACTGAAAAACAGCATCCCTGTCCTACAGGTTTCTCGATGTGTGTAATCAACCTGGAAATATTACACAAGAAGCAGATCCCAGCTCCCAGGGATCTAGCTGCTTTCTCTATGTAGGCTGTTAACCATCACTATACCTGTCTCACTCTGACTTCTTGCTTATTTCTTAACTCCCAGCCTTACCTCTTATTTCATGCTCTTGGAGGTTCTAAACCAAATATTTTGGTCATCTGGAAGTATAAGGTTTCCACCTTATTTGATGTAATGGCTCTGCTTCTGAGGTCCCAAGATAACTTATTGCAAAATGAGTTAAATCTTTCTTGGACCCTAAGGTATCCTCCAGCTTGATACATTTGCACTTTGTAGTGAAAGAATAGTTTATCCAAATATTTGATCCATATGTACAGTATCCGGTTTTTAAAGCATTTTTACTTGGCATTAAAAAATGTTATTTTGGGGAACATCAACAGTTGCTAAGATTTTTCAAGTCTGTTAATATGCATTTTGATCATTGAGTATTTACAAGCTTTAAAGGCAAATCTTGAAGAATAATCTGGTCATGTTAATGAAAGGAAATAATGATTAGAATTAGTAAGACATTTGCACAAAAACATTCTCTTTCTGCTCTGATGGAGAAAAGATAAATTTAGTAAGAAATGTTAACGCAAACTCACTTAAGCATTTTCTCTCATTTTGGTCTGTTTCCATTTTTCTCATGAACAGAGCTTTGTCTTTATTGACAGTATGCTATATTTAAAATTTCTAAATACAATTTTATACTTAGGCATTCTGCCTCATCGCATACACAGATGTAGTGTGTCTTATTTGATAGTTATCAAATATTTCATTTAAAAAATAGTGCAGTTCTACAGTACTTTAGTGTCTTGTGTCTTGAAATTACCACTCTAGAATATGCTTACCCAGATAATGTCAGGCAGTAACTGGGTTTGGCACTGGTACCCATTCAGGCTGGTGAATTAGGAAATTTTTATTTTAGTGCTTTAGTACTTTCAAATGCAATGAAGTAGCATATAAGTCAGAGGACGGGTTATGGCATAAATTAAAAATGCAGATTTAGAGACCAAAAAACCTACATCTCTTCTTTAACTGTGGGATTGCCAGGAGATGTTAGGAGCACTATTTTATTAATCTGTCCTTCAGAATTAGCTTCCTATTAACCATTCTTCACTGGTTAATACCAGCAAACCATTGCCAAGATTGATCACCTAGCACCATAGCAACTAGTCTGTTATGAATAAAAGATGACCAAGCGGGTAAAAGAACAGAAAATCTCAAAGTCATTAGGGTGATCAAACTTACACAGTGATACATTTTGTACTTCATTATAACATCACAAGAATACACCTTGCATACAATATTTTTTAAAGGAACTGAAACCAAATGGTGGCAGAGGAAAATCACTGGAGTTTATGGACCACTGAGATGTGCTGTTGTGGACAAGAAGCCTCTCCTTTTTGCTGGGAGAGGAAGGGTGGATTTGTAAGAGAAGAATTAAACAACGGTCTTTAGCACCTATGACCCAGCTCCTCCATCCCGGGCTTGGTGCTATGCTACCTATGATGTAATACAGCGGATCTATTTATGTAGGCTCTGCTTCTATCAGCAGACGTTTAAGCTCTTGAATATGAGGACAATCTTGTACATTGTCGTTCATCCCACTCACAGTATCCAAATAAACTGTCAGTCCTGCATAAATATTTACTGAATAGATACCAAACATTTAGAAAAATATTTGGAAGGGGGAGACCAGCAAGAGAATACAGACCATTTCAAATTCTTTTTCGGGGGTGGGGGGAATATTCAACACAGGGACAATTCTTTAACTGGGCCTTCCCGAGGGGACTGGTCTCAGGATCAATATAGCTATAGGTAATCCCGTTTATGGGAATTATTGTCACTAACCTCAGACTTTAATCCTTTCAGCAGTTTCAGTCTTGGTTTAACCTTTCTTACAGGCATCACTAGGTCATACTTCGATATCATCAGACACTTGCTTCTGGTAGCAAATGGTTCTGGGAAATTAATTAATTCAGACTTAGCACTTATCACGTTGAGAATTGAATGCATTTGAACAATGGCTGCTGGTCCAACATTTTTATATGTACTCTATTTTTCTAATCCTGACAGGGGTTTTCACCTGGAGGTCTTTTCATTATTTAAGCCATGAATCCCTGAGGCCCAGAGTGAATCTGGCATGCATTTATTATTTAGTTATGATTATCCTTTTCTGGGCTTCCCTGGTGGCTTAGATGGAAAAGAATCTGCCTGCAATGCCAGAGACCCGGGTTCGATCTCTGGGCCTGGAAGATCCCCTGGAGTAGGGAATGGCTACCCACTCCAGTATTCTTGCCTGGAGAATTCCATGGACGGGGAGCCTGGCGGGCTACAGTCCACGGGGTAGCAAAGAGTCAGACACGACTGAGCAACTGAGACACATCCTTTCTGCTCATTCTCGGTTGGCGTCTGCCCTGAAGAGTCTTTCAGTTGTTCTAACATTTCAGGGGACTCCACTTCTCTCTGACCAGGATCTCCTCATCCTTCTCGGCTCCCAACCCTCTTTCTTACACACTCTGCTCTGGATTTAATGAATGGATTTCTCAGTTTTCTGAGAAGCCATGTGCTATCATCACTCTGCCTTTTCTATTTCGCTCCCTCCCCACTCTTTCATGCTCTCTACAAAGTGATATAACAGCCAGTCTATTCTCAAACCTCAGACCAAGCATCCCTCTAGAAGGAAGCCTTTCCGATAATCGTCCCTGTTTGTCTGGGGAATGTCTACCCATAGTAACAACGCCTGGCACGTCATGACACATTGTTGGTGTTCAGTCACTGAGTCACGACTTTGTGATCCCATGAACTGTAGCCCGCCAAGCTCCTTTCTCCACGGGATTTCCCAGGCAAGAATACTGGAGTAAATTGTCATTTCCTTTTCTAGGGGATCTTCCCAACCCAGGGATCAAGCCTGTGTCTTCTTCATTGGCAGGCAGATTCCTTACCACTGAGCCACCTAGGAAGCCCATGACACTTATCAAGCTGTATTGTAATTGACTATCTGCCTGCATAGATTAGCCATTTCAGGAGATAAGAGCCTGGGGAATTTATCTTTTTACACTTAGATTCGAGATCGGTGTCCATATATTGTAAGTACTCAGAATAGTTGGGAACTGATCATAATAATCTTATGATTATACATTTATTGCTTTTTCCAATCACAAACTTCATCTGTGCAACATTGCAAGAACTTTCCCAATCCTAGAGTTATAACTAAGTAGAATCCACAAACTTCTGTTCAGTTTGATTTCTGATTTCAGTTTGATTTTCAGGCTTTCCTAGTGGCTCAGATGGTAAAGAAGCATCCACAAGTGGGAGACCTGGATTCCATCCCTGGGTTGGGAAGATCCCCTGGAGGAAGCCATGGCAACCCCACTCCAGTATTCTTGCCTGGAGAATCCCCATGGACAGAGGAGCCTGGAGGGTAACAGTCAGTGGGGTCACAAAGAGTTCCTCAGACTGAATGACTAAGTGCAACAATGTTACCCTAGCCTCTAGTGTTGGGGTTGCTGTTTCCTGTGCAGCCTGGAGATGGGGGAGGGATGGTTCACCTTGAGGAGCAGCCTCATCTTCCATCAAGGTCTCATTTGGAAGAAAGGGGAACAGGGGCAGGGGTGGCTAGCCAAATCCTGGGGAAGGAATGAATTCCTGACGTAGCTCTGGTTCTTTCTTGTCGATGGTACATGGTGATTTCTGTGTACATGATATGTGGCTTTCTGTGGGGACCATCACCTTGGTCACGTGCATCATGAATGACTGTCTCAGATGTGAAGACAGACTACCGATTACCCCAGTCTTACACTCCCATCTTATTTTCAGAGATGAGGGTTACATTTGCTGGACTTGTATATCTTGTCCCCACTCCCCCATTAGTCTCCATGGTTCTTCCCTGTGAAGCATAAAAATTCAGGACCCTTTCAACACTCTCTAAAAGCTGCAGGGGACTTCGGGGGAGAGAAGGCCACCTCACGTCTTGCTCAGAATCACCTGATGATGATCCTCACTGGATGAGTGCATCCGAATTTCCAAGTCACAGTGGAGAGCGGTCTCCACGCTTGCACACGCTCCTACCTCCAGGGGTGTACACACGTCTCTTCCGAGAGCTCCTCCTCCCTCTCCCCTCGGGTTCCCTACCTCCAGACATGGAGCCTGATTCCCTTTGCCTTCAGAGAGAAGAAAAGCATCCCCCACAGCTCCCAGCACAGGGAACTTGCCCTTTCCAAAGAGGAAGGTGATCACAGCCTCTCCCCACAGGCAGCACTCTCACACAGTCAAATTTGCTTCAAGCCAATCAAGAAAATTCAGTCGGAGATGGTTTATATGCAGCAGCCTTATGGGAACTAACAGTAACTCATGTTTGTTGTTTCTTTTCCTAGGGATGTGACCATTACATAATCAATCTGCTTATCTTCTTCATTGGAACCCCCACATAAACCTTCCTGAGATGTTGCATTAAAAATATACAATTGGTTGGTGTCTTATTACTCTGTAAAAATTTCAGTTTTAATCGGCCTGCTCTACTCTGAGAGTTCTCTCACGTGCAGTTAACACTGAACGATCCCTCAGGATTTGGAGGAACAAGAATCTCTATAGGCAGAAACAGAAAAGCAAAACAGATGTGAAAGGTGTTCTTCATGCCAAACCAAACCCCAGTGCATGTTCAATGTGGATAAACCCAGACGGAATCCATGCTTTCCTGTCTGAGATGCACACAAATAAATCCACCAAGGGGACAGAGATCAGTGGATTTCTTTAGCGCGCCCTTTGCTCACTAGGATGCTGGTCCACCGTCAGCATGCTAAAAACATCTACCGAAACTTGACCTCGAATGTGAAAAATCACACTTCAGTCTCTTTAGTCTGAGAAGAAGCTACAGCTGATATCTCTCCATCTACAGGCTGCAGTGTGGTCAGGGAGATAATTAGGATAATTCTCAATCAACTTTTCTGCCTTCAAATCACTTGAGGAAGTCATTGTTCCCTATTTCCCCATCTTTCTAAATTTTGTTTTCCCCACGAGATACATGTGAAGAGATGGGCTAATGAACAAGAGACTCTGAGAGTCATTTATAGACTATAGTTATTTATAGTCATTTATAGACCATTACAAGAATGAGAAATCAACTTTACTTAAAAGTTAATAAAAGTGTCTAAACAGTCTCATTGGAAAAGACCCTGATGCTGGGAAAGATTGAAGGCAAGAGGAGAAGGAAGCGACAGATGACAAGATGGTTGGATGGCATTACTGACTCAATGGACATGAGTCTGAGCCAACTCCAGAAGATTGTGAAGGACAGGGAAGCCTGATGTGCTGCAGTCCATGGGGTCGCAAAGAGTTGGACACAGCTTAGTGATGGAATAACAGTCTCAGATCTCTTTCACAAGTGTGTAAACTCTAAGTAGATTAGTCTGTGCATCACACTGGCATGTTACTTAGAAGAAGAAAAGGTGCAGGCTTTGAAGCTTTGACACTCACCTGTGCTTAGGGATTAACACCAGTAGCAAACAGTACAGTCTTATTGGTCTATTTGCCACCAGGTAACCTTCATTTGCGGAGAAGGCAATGGCACCCCACTCCAGTACTCTTGCCTGGAGAATCCCATGGACGGAGGAGCCTGGTGGGCTGCAGTCCATGGTGTCGCTAAGAGTCAGACATGACTGAGCAACTTCACTTTCACTTTTCACTTTCACGCATTGGAGAAGGAAATGGCAACCCACTCCAGTGTTCTTGCCTGGAGAATCCCAGGGACGGGGGAGCCTGGTGGGCTGCCATCTATGGGGTCACACAGGGTCAGACATGACTGAAGTGACTTAGCAACAGCAGCAGCAACCTCCATTCGAGGCTGTAAGACTGTAACATGTTCTAATTCACCTCCCTAATTTTCCTCAGCTTCCCTCCAGAGGGTCTGTGGCTCCTCTTTAGTCCTGGGATAGTGGAAGCTGAAGTGGTTGTAATCCCCAGAGGAAGAGTGATATTATTTCACCATCATCGCTTGCCCATCTGAGTCCACAGTCCTCTGCATCTGTGCCTCCTTGAAGACATTACTTCTAGATTAAAATCTCCCATGCCCTCCAACAGCCTTTCCACAGCCCTCCCATCCTTCTAGAAGTTGAGTGTTAAATTAATAAGCATACAAATAAGTATAGGAAAGCTACTATTCTATAGAGTTATACATGGTTATGAAACTTGACACATTGGCTGAGCCCTGACTTTATGCCAGCTGTCAGATATGGGTCATCTCACGGGCTCTGCACACCAGAATGAAGTTGGGTATGCCGTTCACAGCTGGGAAAATGCAGGCTTAGAGAACTGAACTGAATTCTAGCTAGAAAACCTAAGAAGTGGTTTTTATTCTCTCTCTTGGCCCAAGGCATCTCAATCCAAAGTCAGACTCTAAATACAGAAACTTACAATAGAAAAGTTCATACAAGAAAATGTGTAAGCTGAAAGAAGAAGATTGTGAAATACAGCCGACACGTTGCAGTTTGCCCACAGTGAGTGAGGTAAGAAAACGAATTTCAGGCTCCTCATCTCCCATTTTTACGCCTGAAGGTACTGGAAGCTTTACTGGCCGATTTCTTCAATTTCTCACGTGTGCCTGCAGCTCATGGTTAGGCTGAGAAGCAGTAACCTTGCTCATCTACTGCTGGAACAGGGCTTAAAAGCGCAGGGCCCCTGTGCCCTAGGCAGACACAGGGCTGCAAAGCAGTAGCTGCCTTGCGGCCTGAAAAGTCAGTGTGAGTCCTGTCTCCGAGTGCCTCCGGCTCAGCGCCTTCCCTGACCTTGAAGCAGGTGTGGTGAGCACTCCTGCTCACCCAGCTAGGACGCCAGGTCCCAGCCGCTCCACTTGGGAAAGAACACTGTGATGGTGTAACACAAGCTCCTGTGTAAAAACTGGTTTCCCTGTGTGATCGCGCTCACTGAAGTCGGTCTCCAGAATCTAGCCTGACCCTGGGTATTCAGCTTTTCTATTATTTGTGAACCTCTGAATGTGTGGTTCTCGTGTAAGAGGGAAAAAGGAATGATGGAAGAAAGAATAGAAGGAGAAAAAAAAAAGGAAAGAAGGAAGGAAGAAGGAAGAAAGAAAGAAAGAAAAAGAGTCAAGATGAAAGAAGGAAAATAAGATGGGAAGGAAGAAAGGAAGAAAGTGATTGATATGTTTTTAAAATTTTTGCTTAATTTCTGAATGAATGCCTTTAATATGCTCCATGGGAATGGAGGGGAAAATTCCCCCAGAGTAATATTCCTTGGGCCCCTTATCTCTACATGCAGTTGGCCTGGCCAGTTTCTTTCTTGGACAGAACTCTCTGTTGCAACAGTGAAACCTCTCTGTCTACTTCAAGCAGAAAAGACGTTTCTTAAAAGGCATTAGATGTGCAGAATGGTTGACTCCAGGCTGAGCTGTGGGGGCGCTCCCTGCCCAACCATGCACCAAACGGCCTCACTGCTGTGTTAAAATTAAATGTCAGAATTTTAAGTACTGCCGCCTGTATCTCAGCCACTTCTGCATTAAAAATGTGAGAGCACAACCTAGTGGAATCCAGCTTGCGCCAGCCGTGTTACTAGACCTGGAGGTGTTTGCCGATCAGAAAATGTGGATATTTTCCAAAATTGGTTCCCAGAGTGGGCTGAGCACCTATTCGATTATCTAGCTGATGTTCTTGGGATTTTTATTTTTTGTCTTCCCAGAACTTCTGGCCACTATTCACATTTGGAACTGTTGTAAAAGGTGACCCTCCAGGTTCCCTGTAGTGATGGAAATAGTTCTAGGTTTGTAAGAAAAAATAAGAGCCAACACCAGTCTCCAGATTCCAGGGAAGCCTGACCTATATCAGAGGACATTTTTCAAAACAAAAGACCTGTACACAATTCAAATTGGAACAAAGACCCAGGTAGCAATCACTGCAGTCCCCTGTTGTTCCACTTTCCACAAAGCTGAAAATTCATGCTTAAAAACCAGTGAGGCTCAATCAGGTATAAAGGCACGTGCAGTAATCTGAAACACGTGAGCTGAGTTCTGATTTGCTGCACAAAGATCTTTTGCTCCAGGATGTCTCCACTTGGTGATGTACATGAACTGCACCCATGATTGAAGGACTAAGACAGGTTTTAAGAGGAAGTTAAGTGGGGCAAGGGAAAGGAACAGATTCCCCACTGCAAATAGTTTAAATGTAGCAATTCTCTTTTAGGCAAACCTTTCATGAATGCATGAATGAAAGAAGCTTGTGGCCACGGATACCTCTCGCTCTCATCTTTACTAAACTGGAAATCCTTATGTACTCATGGTGAACAAAATATTAATTCTACTCTTAGATACATGTCTACAGAAAAATACTTTTGCTGATACTGGCATTATTTGTTTTACTTTATTTCAATTAATTGTCAAAGTAATGAACACCAAAGGTAAGGATGCTTGGAAAACACAAAAAAAGCATTGACAATAAATAATACAAACCAGTGACAGAAGGAAAAATGTCACTCCAAAATCTCTTCATTTCGAACCAAGACAATCAACATTTTGGCAATGTCTCTTTTTTAGTATGTGTAATCACATGTGTGTGCTAAAATGCTACGTGATCAGCATTGTATCATAATTATTTTCCACATCATTAAATATTTTTCATCAACAACATTCTGAGCAATTCTGTTATTTCATTATACGGATATACCACAGTTACTTAAGCCACTTACATTGCACCTTTTGAAGGTTTCTGGTTTGGGCTATTATGTATATTATTTCTAAATATTTACATAGAAACCATTATGTTAGCAATTGATTTATTGAAGGAAAAGTTGGATATTTTAAAAATTCCTGGTAACTATTGTCAGATAAGAAGATGTGGTAATATACTTCCAATAGACATAACTGTAATCCAAACACTTACCAGCCTGGCATCAGGCCAATTTCATTTATTTAAAATGTAACTAAGTAAAGGAACATATGATGTTGTATCAATTAGTATTGATGTGATCTCTAGCATTAATTTTTTACTTTTATTTTCAAACACTTGACTCATTTATTAATCACCTATTGATATAAGTTGTAATTATATTGCTTTATTTATCTTGCATTTACATTCATCATATAGTCTCTGTAATTTTTGTCTAATAATTTACTGCTCATAGTTGTAGTAATATATTTGCCTGTTGATTTGGAAATCTAAGCCTTAGTTTTGGTGTTATTATAACTTGTGATACCTTCTCTTGATTTTAGACTTAACAAATCTTGCCTTATTTACACACATTTAAAATAAAAAGATGGATTAGTATATATATACATATATATATGTATAGACATGCTTTAAAAGCGCAATATTAAAACAAGAAACACTATGTACTCAGCTCATCTTAAGAAGCAGAATAATATTGGCACCACTCAGTTGAGCACATTTATCATTTTGTCCCCAGAGGGTAGACATGGTGAACGATTTTCTGTTTAGGGTTTCCTTATCATTTTAGTTTACAAAGAGGGATATATTCTCTAAGTAAAATGCTACTTGACTTTGCCAGTTTTTAAAATGTACCTCTATGAATAGTCTCTGTGCAATCTTTCACAGTTTTTTTTTTTTTTTTTAATCAACATGATACTCTTTAGTTTCACTTATGTTTATGTGTGGGCTTCCCCGTGGCTCAGCAACAAAAGAATCTGTCTGCCAATCAGGAGCCACAGGAGAAGCGGATTTGATCCCTGAGTCAGGAAGATCCCCTGGAGGAGGGCACAGAAACTCATTCAAGTAGTCTTGCCTGGGAAATCCCATGGACAGAGGAGCTTGGTGGGCTACAGTCCATGCGGTCACAAATAGTCAGACATGACTGAGGTGATTTAGCACGCACACATGTTTATGTGTATAGCTGTGGTTTATTTTCACTGCTCTATGCTTTATTTTGCATATGTGTAGCAAATTTAATTATATAATCTACCACTGACGAATATTTATTTTTCCAATATATTTTCATCTCTAAAACATGCTGCTATAAACATTGTTCAACATGTAAACATTAGGATTCGGCTGAGATCCACTAGGGAGAACTGTGAACATTTAATACAAAGACTTGGTAACTGGTAAAATACTCTTCACTACAGAAGAAGGGTGAGGGAGGATGAGAAGGAGAAGAGCGGTGCAAACGCAGACCGCAGCTACTGCTCGGAGGGGAGACCAGGGAGAGCAAGGCTGGGACCCTGGCCGCTTTGGAGAAGGCGTCGTAGCAGGGAGGCAGCGTCTGGAATGAGCAGGATGCTTGCGGGAAGATGCAGGCAGAGCTCCACTGAGACAGTGCTCTTAGCGGGTGAAGCGTTTGCTGGCGGGGTTCAGGATGAAGCCGGCCCCTGAGGGCTGCCGAGGTGCGGGCTGCCGGGTAAACATGGCCGGAGAGAACCTGGAAAAGACGCCCTTTCCCCGCGACGTGTGGACGGCCTCCGCCTTCTCTCCTCCCCGTGGAGGGAGCTCACCTGCAGCCAGCTGCCAGAGAGGACTGTGCGGCGGACCCGTCCCTATTCAGGGACTTGGGGATGTGGGGGTGGGCGACAACGACCCACACAGACGCAGGTCTCCTCACGCTGGTCATCTAGTTCCTCTTTTTTTTTTTTTTTTTTTAACAATTTGTCGCATTTTATTTTTTTATTTAAATGTATCTTTAACTGGAGGATAATTGCTTTACAATGTTGTGCTGGTTTCTGATATGTATCAGCGTGAAGCGGCCATAGGTATACAGATGTTCCTCCTTTCCTGAATCTCGTTCACACCTCCCGGCCCAACTCACCTCTTTATGTTGTCACGGAGCCCTGGATTTGAGCTCCTTGCATCATACAGTAAATTTTCCAGGGCTTACGCCTAGGAGTGGAAATGCATGTGTGCATTCCATCATTTCTAAGAAATGCCGAAGTGCTTTAGAAATATTTTATACTGCCGGCAGGAGGAGAAGGGCATGACAGAGGATGAGATGGTTGGATGGCATCACCGACTCAATGGACATGAGTTTGTGTGGGCTCCAGGAGTTGGTGTTGGACAGGGAAGCCTGGTGTGCTGCAGTCCTTGGAGTCGCAGTGTCGGACACGACTGAGAGACTGAAATGAGCTGAACTGAAATGATACTACCGATTGTGAAATGTTATCTCATTGCGCTTTTATTCATCCTTTTCATGATTACTTAGGATGGTTGAGTCCATTTCCATATTTTAATGGATATTTCTGTTTTCCCTCTGTACAGTGATAACGCAAACCTTTTGCTTGTTTTATCTAATTTTGTGTGTGTGCACACATGCCCTTTTTTTATTCTTACCAGTTTTTTTTTTAATATATTATGAAAACGAACAATTTCTTTATATGTTTTACAAATATCTTCTCCCCAGGGTCAGAGTATTCACATTGTCTTTTGTTTAATATACATTATTAATTTTAATGTAATACAAGCTAATAGTTGCTTGCTTTCCTCATGGGTTGGGCATTGCAGACTTAAGAATTTCTTTCTTTCTTTGGGGACATGAAAATATTCTGTCAATTCCCTTTGAACATTTTTTTAAAGTTTGGCTTTGAGTTTAATTCTGTGATCCATTTGGGATTAATTTGGGGGAGAAGGTAAGAAGTGGAATGAGGATCTATTTCACTTTTTTAAAAACATATGGATCATGGTCCTTGTCCTGTTAATTGAAGAGTGCTTTCTCATTAGATTCAGAAGTGGTTCTGTTTTTCTTTCAGGGCTGTGTATTGTGTTTCTTTCTGCTCTGATTTGTTTCTGTAAGTCTATGACAGCCCACACCATCCTCAATATTACATTTTTATAATAAATCATGATTTTAAGGAGAGTGATTCTTTCCACCTGAATCAATAAATGGGCACTTCTGCAAATTATATATAATTAAACAATGCACTTTTCAAGTTTCATGAAAAAATTAATTAATTTTTCAAACAAGTTTTTGGAAGAATTGGTATTTTTACAAGGAGTCCTCCAACCAATGGATATGTTTTTTGTTTATTTGAATATTTTTTAAAAAAGGCTTATGGAGAGGGGAATGGCAACCCACTCCAGTGTTCTTGCCTGGAGAATTCCATGGACAGAGGAACCTGGTGGGCTGCAGTCCACGGGATTGCAGAGAGTAGGACACAACTGAGTGACTAACACACACACAAATAAAGGCTTATCGTTACGTTCAGAAAAGTTTTGAGTCTCTATTGACAGCTGTATTGTTGGTTTCTTTCTGCTTATTTCTACTTTTGTAAAAAGTACTTTAAAGTCTGTATTTTCCAATGCTATAGTCGATTTATAGAAATGTAGCTGACTATTTAATAAGGATTTTACATGTAGTCCCCTTGTGGTATAAGACATAAAACAAAGGCCCTATACTGTGTGCTGGCTTGACATCTGGGATAACCAGGAGACCTTGAATCCCACCTGCGAGCCCTTATCTTTACTCTGATCCTGAAGACAAGGAACCCTAGACAAACTCCTGTTTTTAAGCAAACCGGGCCTTGTTCTCGCTCATCCTGGAGAAGTGGCTTTGCTTTCCGGCCAGCCCGTGGGCTTATTCAAACAAGTCAGCCACATCCTCCTGTGGGAACTGGGGTACCTGACCTCAGTGATCCTACAGAGCCAACCCCGAAAGCCCTGCTTATTCTCTCTGTTCCCAAGCACAGCTCCCAGGGGGCCTGTGTAATGTGCGCTGTCCCGCTCCCCAGGTTCTGAGCCTCTGTGTTGAATACACAACTGTCAGTCTCGGCTTTCCTATATTGGGTGTCCTGGGCTTGGCCAGCCCTGTGACCCTGCAGGAATGTCTCCCATGCCAATGCAGGGAAGGGACGATAAAGCATCCCCCTGCTGCTTACTTTTAAATTCTAACAACCTGTTTCTACTGTTTGTGATTCTTGGTAAACCGAGCCCATACTACTCAGTTCAGTCACTCAGTGTCCGACTCTCTGTGACCCCACGGACTGCAGCACGCCAGGCCTCCCTGTCCATCACCAGCTCCCAGAGTCCACCCAAACCCATGTCCATTGAGTCAGTGATGCCATCCAACCATCTCATCCTCTGTCAACCCCTTCTCCTCCTGCCCTCACTCTTTCCCAGCATCAGGGTCTTTTCAAATGAGTCAGCGCTTTGCATCAGGTGGCCAAAGTATTGGAGTTTCAGCTTCAACATCAGTCCGTCCAATGAGCACCCAGGACTGATCTCCTTTAGGATGGACTGGTTAGATCTCTTTGCAGTCCAAGGGACTCTCAAGAGTCTTCTCCAACACCACAGTTCAAAAGCATCAATTCTTCTCTTCTCAGCTTTCTTTATAGTCCAACTCTCACATCCAGACATGACCACTGGAAAAACCATAGCCCTGACTAGACAGACCTTACTGGGGTGCCTCAAATGAGTTGTAAATAAGTTGAAAAACTTTTTTTTTTTTTTAAATTTCAATTCAGCTATGCTAGACCTAGGGTTACCAGAGCCTCAGAGTCAAAAATAAACATTGTGTTGTACAAAGGGTACGATTTTCAATAAGAATTTAACATAAAAGCTTCCCAGCAGCCAGATTTAGACAATTTTATCATCTCAAAGAGTGACAACCTGGTGTCTTCTTTTCCAACATTTGGAAACTTTAACTCCTACCATTTTCTGAATTCTTGTATGACTAGGGCCTCCAGTGAAATGTTGAACTGAAGTATGCATGGCTAATAATCCTGACTTTATCCTGAATTAATATTCTACTATTAAATAGCTTCTAGTTTTTTGCATATAAATTTTTCTGGTTAAGGTAGTTTCTTTTTTTCCTTGTTTCTTATGACATTCCTTGTAAATCATTGCAGAATCTATTAAACTATTTTGCACGATGTACTGAGATGATCACATAATATTTATTTTTTATGAATTAATGAAAATATGAATGGTGATTTATACCAACACATCTCACAATGTCAAACTCACTGTGAACTACTGACATACACCCAATTTGATCATAAATACATTTCTGGATTGGGCTTCCCAGGGGGCCCTAGTAAATAACCTGCCTGCCATTGCAGGAGACAAAAGAGACACAGTTTCAATCCCTGGGTCAGGGAGATCTCCTTGGAGGAGGGCACGGCAACCCACTCCAGTATTCTTGCCTGGAGAATCCCATAGACAGAGGAACCTGGTGGGTTCCATAGGGTCACAGAGAGTCGAATGCAACTTAAGCAACTTAGCACGCATGTATATTTCTGGATTATATTTACTAACATAGTTTCAAAGTTTTTCAAATATGTTCATGAATTTTACTAAATTACATTTTTCTTCTGCTTTTTTCTCATGTAGGAATCGGTCCTGCATGAGGGTGTGGGTAGGGGCTCCTGGCAGATAGTAGAGCAAGGCTGAGGCTGAAATGTTGGAGAAACACCACTCAGGATTCCTGGACATCAGGTACAAGGAGGCAAAGGGCCATGCAAAGCAGGTAGAAATGCAGGTCTTTTCAAAAAATTTTGTGTTGAAGTAGAGTTGATTTACAATGTTGTGTTAATTTCAGGTGTATAGCAAAGTGAATCAGTTATATATATACACGTATCCATGCTTTGGGGGTTCTTTTCCCATTTAAGCCATTACAGGGTGTTGAGTAAAGTTTCCTATGCTACACAGTCGGTTCTTGTTGTCTATTTTATATATAGTAGTTTGCATATGTCAATCTCAACATCCCAATTTATCCTCCCCCCGTACCCACTGGTAATCATAAGCTTGTTTTCTACATCTGATTCTACTTCTCTTTTGTAAACAAGTTCATTTGTACCCTTTTTTTTTTTGTATTCCATATATGAATGATATTGTGATATTTGTCTTTCTGTGTCTGACTTACTTTACCCAGTAAGTAAGACTAGGTCCAGCCATGTTGCTGCAAATGGCATTATTTTTCTTTTTCATGGCTGAATAATAGCCCATTGTATATTTGTACCACATCTCCTTTATCCATTTCCCTGATGATAGACATTTAGGTTGCTTTAATGTGCTGGCTATTGTAAATAGTACTGCAATGAACACTGAAGTGCATGCATCTTCAAATTATGGTTTTCCCTGGGTATGTGCTGAAGAGTGGGATTGCTGGGGCTTAAAAGCTTTTGACTTCCCTGCTGGCTCAGACAGTAAAGCGTCTGTCTACAATGCAGGAGACCTGGGTTCAATCCCTGGGTTGGGAAGATCTCCTGGAGAAGGAAATGGCAACCCACTCCAGTATTCTTGCCTGGAAAATCCCATGGACGAAGGAGCCTGGTAGGCTACAGTCCATGGGATCGCAAAGAGTCGGACACGACTGAGCGACTTCACTTCGCTTCAAAAGCTTTTGCACAGCAATGGAAACTGTAAACAAAACAAAAAGACATCCTATAGAACTGGAGAAAATATTTGCAAATGGAGCAACTCACAAAAGATTAATCTCCAAATGTACAAACGGCACATACAGCTCAATATAAAAAAAAAAGGCACCCAATAAAAAATGGGTGAATGATCTAAATAGACATTTCTGCAAAGAAGACATACAGATGGCCAAAAAGCACATGAAAAGATGTTCAGCATCACTAACTATTAGAGAAATACAAATCAAAACTACAATGAGGAATCACCTGGAAAAAGTCAGAGTGGCCATTGTCAAAAAAATCTACAAATAATAGAGGGTGGAGAGGGTGTGGACCACACTGTTCTCCATAGTGACTGTCCCATAAATTGGTACAGTCACTATGTAGAACAGTCTGGAGCTTTCTTAAAACATAAAAATAGAAATGCAGGTCTTGATGGACATTTAGGTCTTGCTGAAAAGTTTAGACACCTTTGAAGACAGTAACATTTATCCAAACATTTTAAACACAAGGATGGAATGGCTATATTTGCATTTTAAAAGATCATTTTTTTCCACAGTCTCATGAATGAATTAGAAAGACACAAGGGTGAAGACAGAGAGATAATTTTCACAGCTGTTACCATAATTCAGACATAACATTTAATTAATTTCATATTTTAATTGAATTATATGATACAAAAATTCTGGTAATGAGAGTCATATCATTGCAACTTTTTTTCAAAATCCCCATTGTTGATGCTGATCATGGTGTTCTGATGAGTTATCCCTCCCAAACTAACTGTCACCATAGCATGTCTCCAGTGGTACAGAGAAGGTTTCCCTGAAAATATGAAACAGACCAAGTCAAATTACAGCTGGAAGGGTGAGACAATCAAAGATCTTTATCCTGACAGCAAGGTTAAACCCTCATCAACCCTATCCTGTGTAAACAGATGATCACAGTGTCTGAGTATGCGGCCACTTCTGAGAGTGTTTTCATATATGACAAAAATGTGCGTCTATCTTCAGTTACAGTATTTCTGTGAGAGCCACTCTGGCCAATCTCCATTCCAGAGGAGAAAGAAAACAAACAGAAAACAATGTGTTTAAGAGGAGTATTGAAATTCCTAGTTCCCTTACGTGTTAGAGATGACAAAAATGAAACCCAGGGCCACCAGATCTGCGAGTCACCGAGGAGCTGAGGGCAGAGACTAGGAGCTCAGACCTTGGTTTCACAGACGAGTCTCCCCGCTCCCTCCGCATACTGTGGGGGGCCAGTTCATTCTCTCTGAATATGGGTTTCTACACGTGTGCCTAACTATGGGGTCTAACGATACCTATCTCAGGCTGTTTCAAGGTTGAGTAAACTGCGGTAGCAAGCACTTAGAACACAGTCTGGCACTTTGTCAGGGCTAAGTACTCATTGTTATGTAGTTTTAAGACATGGACTGCAAGGAGATCCAACCAGTCCATCCTGAAGGAGATCAGTCCTGGGTGTTCGAAGGACTGTTGTTAAGGCTGAAACTGCAATATTTTGGCCACCTGATGCGAAGAGCTGACTCATTGGAAAAGACCCTGATGCTGGGAAAGATTAAGGGCAGGAGGAGAAGGGGACGACAGAGGATGAGATGGCTGGATGGCATCACTGACTCAATGGACATGGGTTTGGGTGGACTCCAGGAGTTGGTGATAGACAGGGAGTCCTGGCGTGCTGCAGTTCATGGGGTCGCAAAGAGTCGGACACGACTGAGCAACTGAACTGAACTGAACTGAAGACATGGCTAGAAAGTTTTAGAGAGAGATGACATACGTCACAGCAGTGTGGAGCCCGCTGCTGCACTGACAGCCCTTCTCAGGGATGCACTGATTCATGTTTTAGGTTCATTTTCTCCTCTCTGCATTGACTAATTTCATGACTAGAGTAACATGTATATGTAAATTTTGCTTTGATAAGATTTAGTAATATTATCTGATAAAGGTGCATTTTTCTGTGAAATATATCTATGATCAAGATTAGTGACTGTCTGTCATCGCCTGTTCCACTTGGGATGTATTTATTCTTTACGCAAAATTCACACATTTAACCCTAAAATCCTGTGTTGTGTTATTTTTTGAGAACAAAATTTGGAAAAGTTTGTTACGGTGGACTCTAAAAGGTCACGTTTCTCCCCCACTCATTCCCCAACCTCATCTTCATACTGCACATGCCACAGAAAGCCCTCATTCACTGATTCATCCATCCATTGACTCCTTTATCCATCCACTCATCTCAGTTATTACTCGGAGCATACTATGTGCACAGGTCCCACGACAGGCAATGCAGCTACAAACAGGAAACACAAAGTAAGCTCTCCTTCAAAGGGAAAGAAAAAGAAAGCTCTAAACCCACATTTTTAATAAAGTGATGCATGTTCTTTGAAGAAAGTGTTTACAGATATCAAACATCTGGAGCAGGGGTCTTCATGAATGAAGCAGCTTTTGATCCAATTATAAGAGACAGGTGAGTGTTGACTAGGAGACTGAGTTACAGGGTTGTGGGGAGAGAGGACAGAGGGATTTTCTGAGATGGGAAGAACTCTGTGGCCACCTGACACGTGTAAAGAATGTCAGAAAGTCCTAAAGGCTGGAACCCACTTAGTGCGCCCACCACCAAGCAGTCCTGTATATGCCTTGGTCATCAGCCTCAGTTTATCCAGGGAGCCAATGAAGGGATTTCATTCAAGACTAAACTTTTCAGGTTGGTGTTATATATAAACTAGATAAACAACAAAGTCCTAACTGTATAGCACAGGGAATTATATTCACTATACTGTAATAAACCTCAATGGAAAATAATATGAAAAAGAATATATAAAAATATGTATATAACTAAATCACTTTAGTGTACAGCAGAAACTAATACAACATTAATAAGTCAACTATTATTTAATTTAAAAAAAAGACAAAATATTCACCTTGTTTTGATTGGGGGCTGTCAATACAGCCATAATCTACACTTAATTCCTTATGAGCTGTACTAATTTCTATAAATGCCAATACATCAAGTACATTGTAGGTGCAAATTAAATTGCCTCATTAGAGTTCTGTTTTCTCATGGGGGTGTGCACAGAAATGCACACCTATTTTCACAAATCAGAAGTATTTTTTTCAATGCATGAAAAGGTCTAAGTGTATCTATTAATACTATGTTTAGGAGCATATTTTAAAGTATGTGCAATATGAAATGGATGGAAACAAACAAGCATGAACTTGGGAAACAGTTATGATGTGCTGTGCATGACTGCTTTAATGTACTTTATTCCATCTGTCTTTCAAAACACCTTTCTGCTATTAAGTTACTCATTCACACAGTGGATACAGATGGGGGTTTGACTGTGCTGCCCACATGCAGTTTCAGCAGTCAAGTAGACTTTACGATTTTACATCTCCTTAATTCCTTGATACTCACAGAGTTATTCTTTATTAGTCAGTGTCATAATCCACTTTCTGCCTTGTATTAAGATTGTTTATATTACCTCCTTTATTAAAAGTGAGCCCTGGAAAGAGGACTTGGGAGGAAGTTTTTGATTTCTGTATCAACGCACAGTACATGTAGAGTCAGTAGTTACTTGATTAAAAAATGAACAGATAAATTACACCCATACAACAGTGAATCACAAACATAGATTGCAACAGGTGTGTGAGGGCAGGTGTGTGAGGAGAGGTTGCCATTGATCTGATTTGCTAACTAACGTTGTAGAATGATAGTTGAGTTATACTTCCCAGGAGACTATGAAAAGCATATCTATTCCATCTTTTCTAAAGCAAGAAGAAAGTGGTTAAGCTTGAAGTTTTGTTTCCCAAGGACACATTAAAAAAATAAAATCAGTGAAAAGGTAAAGCTTGACTATTCTGTTCAGTAAATAATCAACAAGATGCCCTGAATTTGCAACATCACAATTCACATCTACCTCTCATGCACAGTGTATTTATTGTTCATAGAATTATTATTTTCTGATTTGAATGGCATGTATAGTTTACAATATCAAGTAATACATGACTAGGTAGACTTTTGCTCCTAGGTAAAATGATATGACACCCAAGTGGCATTAGCCAAAGGTATCAGATGTCTTTGATGCTTTTAAAAGTCCCTTCATTTCCTGTGTGCCTCATTATTGCTGCTCTTGCAGAGTAAGGAATTCTGTCCTAAATAGTTATGTCAGGGTTTTGGGCCCCTCAGGACTGCTCTGCCAGGTCTGTCTTCAGTGAAATCCTGTGTACCTTTGAAGATCACCACACTAATGAGGCAGAACCCCTTGAGCACCACAGTGGCACAGGCCACTTCCCCAAGATGGGTGAACTTATTAAGGACATCCTTTCTTCTGGGGGTGAAGACAGAGGAGCTGAAGGAGCAATGGCTCATCATCCTCTGAGAGCACACATCTTATCAAAAAATTACAACAAACATCCAAGTGCTTCAGGAAAGCTCATTATTCTAACAAATAATTACTGACTAAAGCCTTGATGCTGATGCGGAGAAATGACTCATTTGAAAAGACCCTGATGCTGGGAAAGATTTAAGGTGGGAGGAGAAGGGGATGACAGAGGATGAGATGGTTGGATGGCATCACCGACTTAATGGACATGAGTTTGAGTAAGCTTTGGGAGTTGGTGATGGATAGGGAGGCCTGGCATGCTGCAGTCCACGGGGTTGCAAAGAGTCAGACATGACTGAGTGACTGAATTGAACTGAATTGAACTGAAAGCCTTGATGAAATTTTTGTAGTAAGCAAGCACATCTCCCATTCCTTCATTCTGTAGAGCATTGTTAGCATTGTTAATAAAAGAACATGGCTGTTAGGGCAACACATGAGATTGAAAACAATGCAAATGCTTAAAACTGAAAATTAAACTGCATATCAGTAAAAGTGGATTGGGTTGGGCATTTGCGGCCACTGACTGTCTCATAAACCCCAGCGAAGCGCTTCTGTCTTGTCTGATTTTTCTGAGAGATGCCCATCTCTGAAAAGTCCTTCCATCTGACTCCAGTACACTGTCCCCAGCCCACTCCCAAATTCCTGTTTCTTCTCAGAGGCATTTGAGCATGGAATTTAGAGCATGAGTTCTGGAATCAAGGACTTGTATTAAAATCCCAGCTTTGTCCCTGCTGTCGGCCCCCTTCTCCTGTGACTTGGACAACAGTTTAACCTTCACTGTGTCTGTTCCATCACAAGTACAATAAAGGCAAGATTGTCAATAACTCACAGAGTTGTTATGTGGATTATGTAAAGCCACGAGTATTCAGGATGATCTTGGTAAGCTTGTAATAGTCATCAGCAACTTTCCTCTAGAAGGATATAGAAATCATTCTGAGGGTCTCACTGACAGGGATGATGGTGTCTGTTTCTGCACCTCAGTACTGGTGGCTAATAGTGTTTTGTCTTATCAATCTTGAATATTGATGACTTTTTAGGATTTTATACACTTCCTGTTTGTACTTCCTGTTCTGTTATAAACTGGCTGGACATCCCATTTGTCCATTTTTCTATTAGCATTTTTGTATGTTTCCTTTTAAGAGCAATTAAAAAAAAAATTCCCTCTGAATACTTGTTGCAAATACTCCCCAGGTCTTCCTCATTCATTTATGTTGTTTCTATTAAATGACTCTTATTCTTGATTTCATTTTGGAAATTTATATCATTTCCTTTTTCTCTGTGATGTCACCCATAATTTTATGCTTGGCAATTCTGTCCCTTTCTTGATATGGTTTTCTTAATAAGATCTCAATGGACAGTTTGGATTTATTTTGAAAGACACAAGAACTTTAAAAAGAATGACATTACTGAGGAAGAATTTTTTTTTAGACCCATCTTGACTACTTATTAATCATTTCTGAAACTGAAATTTTATTATCCAATTCAACTGTAATATATTAAATGTGGAGATTATTACATTAGAATAAAGACACTCTGAGAGACTTACTGTGTAGAGATTTTAGACCCTGAATTTTTAAAATATAAAATAGAGGTGAAGATTTTGCAACACAAATAGTGCAAATTCAGAGTTACTATATATGGTCTATTTAGATTGAGGCCATGGCAATGTAGTATAGTCTATCCTTCTTAGAGTTTATCAATATTGTGCAGCTGCTGTGTGTCTTAAAGAAAATGCCAAGTAGAAATAATGAGGCTATATGAAACTTGAAGTAAAAACTTTCAAGGCGAAAATCACAGAGCTAAGGAAATGAAGAGAAAAAGAGCCAGAGCTCCAGTCCTACTGCTTATTTACATAACATTACTCTAAATGCTTTGCATTAAAGTTTTTCTTTGAACAATTGCCCTCTTTGGAATAAGCCAAAAACCTAGTCTGCTTCTTTCAGAAGCTGGCACCACACAGATGATTTCTGAGTACAAAGTGAGCAAATGCAATTCCTCTTTCTCTGTGACTTGAACGACAGACACGTTTGATTGGCATGAATGTGTCTCCAAGTAAACAGACCCCACTAATACAGAAAGAAAGACGAGACATAGACAAGTCTGCCTCATTCTCCAACACACATACTGCTCAGTGCACGTGAAGGCAAGTTAATTTCAGAAAGGTTTACTTCTGTTTTCTTGAGATAACAATATGTGAAGCATTTGCTTCAACTCAGACTGTTGATAAAATTCTTCAGACACTATTATCACTGTCTATGCATTTTATACCCATAACATACTCAAACAGGGTGCTATTTTAGTGATTTGTTAAACTCACACCTTCCTTGAACATGAATGACATCTGCCATGTCTATCTATGCTTTGAGAAACATTCCTTAAGTTTGACAGAATCTTTCCTTGTTTAAAATAATGGGAAATCTTGGAAAAGTACTTTTGTTTGCCCAGGAAATAATGATTCCTCTATCCTCTTTGAAATTAGAATATGCATTAAAATGTGTTTCATATGTGTCAATCTAATTCTATATTAATATATAAGTTAAGACTTTCTTTGTAAACATCATATAAATAGCCAAACATTGTTAAGTTTGAGTAAAAAGTATTTTGGAAAGGCAGTTTTATATCTATATACAAGCACTTGCACAAGTATTCATTATCTTTGGTATCATTGTACAAATCAAAATTCATAGAACTTTTGATTTTAACATATTTTAAACTATCTTATAATACTTTTAGGTAAAAGTTATTAAAGTTTACTTCATCCCTTAGATTTTTAATAAATAGTTGGTTTAGTTTTGATTGGAAAATTATTGAGTAAACCAATTAAAGAAAAATGTAATATAAAGTTGAGATTATTAATACTAGGTAGATAAATACTAGGTAGGTAAATGTATAAAAGAGAAATTTAGGGAAAATAAAAGGCAGAGTTACTTTAATAGCAGCTGGTAGACTATGGAACTGGTTTCTATTGAGAGTCATCTTTCATTTTCTCTTTGCTTCTCTTCGTTCTTTTCTCATGAGGTTGAATAGTATCATAAGACCTACCATTTGATTTTGGAGTTTAAGGAAAAGTTCAGTGTCCCCTCATGCAAACATACTAGAGATTTATTTTTATGGATTCATCATAAAATGGTACTCTGTTCCCACTTAGATCGCTTCTCTGCATTAAAGATCCCTTGAAATCTGTGAAAGCTATAGTGTTAATCTACAGGACAGATTTTGATTTTTTTTTTCTTTTTAGTCTTTGGCTTTAGTAGTAAAACACCTCAACTATTAATACTATAGACAAAAATATTATTTCATTGAAATATTTGGGGCATTTTTAAAATAGGAAATTGAGTTTTGCTTTCCACACAAATGGGGACACATCTAACTTTAAAAATATTTTAATTTTATTTAAGCTTGGCTGCCCTGGGTCTTCGTTGCTGCATATGGGCTTTCTTTAGTGGCAGCGAGTGGGGACTACTTCCTAGTTGCCATGCACAAGCTTCTCATCACAGTGGGTTCTCTTGTTGCAGAGAAGGGGCTCTAGGGCACACAGTAGTTGTGGCACGTGAATTCTGGAGCCCATGGACTTCAGTAGTTGCGGTGTGTGGGCTCAGTAGGTGAGGGCTTAGTTGCCCCAAAGCATGTGGAACCTTCCTTGAACTGGGATCAAACCCATGTCCTCCCCATTGGCAAGTGGATTTCCAACCACTAGACCACCAGGGAAGTCCTGGGCCAGTCTAACTTTTAACAAAACATTGCTGATATCAATGATTCCTTCCTTAAAGTGCCCTGCACCCTACAACCAGAATTCAGGGTAGAGCTAGTACTAAATGTGTCTTTCTCACATTTTGTGAATTATACACTTAAATATAGTTTTATGTGGAGGTGCTTCCTGATTTAAGATAGCCTGATGCTTGAAAGGGTCTTCCCCAGTAGCTCAGTTGGTAAAGAATCCACCTGCAATGCAGGAGACCTGAGTTTGATACTTGGGTTGGGAAGATTCCCCTGCAGGAGGGCATGGCAACCCACTCCAGTATTCTTGCCTGAAGAATCCCCATGGATGGAGGAGCCTAGTGGGCTACAGTCCACGGGGTCACAAAGACTCAGACAGAGTAGGCTGCTGATGATACACGGAAATGTTGATGCACTCAAACAACTGCCACACAATTTCCTCTGAGTCTCGGAGGTCCCTCCTAAGGCATTTGCAGCTCTTTGCTCACCTGCACTGGAGACATGCATTTCTTTTCTTTTTAATCATTTCTTTTGAGTCCATAGTTCCTTTAAAAAAAAAAGTTTTATTTATTTTTGGCTGTGCTGGGTCTTCGTTGCTGCCTGTGGGCTTTCTCTAGTTATGGAGAGCAGGGACTACTCCTCGTTGCGGTGCAAGGGCTTCTCATTGTGTTGGCTTCTCTTGTTGTGGAGAACAGGCTCTAGGGCATGTGGATTCAGTAGCTATGATGCACAGTCTTAGTTGCCCCAAGGCAGGTGGGATCTCCCTGGACCAGGGATCGAACCCGTGTCTCCTGCATTGGCAGGCGGATTTGTAACCACAGGACCACCAGGGAAGTCCCGAGATTCTTATTTCTGACAATGGACATTGAGCAGCTGGAGTGTTGTTATATGAAGGGAATTTCACATCATGAGGCTTAAATAAATGTCCATTGAATGAATGATAAAGGTCATTAAAATATCCATATTGCTAATGATTTCAATGCTTTTTTTTTTTTGCTGCAAATTCTACTGTACTTTCAGAGATAAGGTCCAGCATGCTATCAAGACTTTTGAGACATATGAAGAAGAAATACAATGTAGCTTCTAGCTAAGAGAAGAATCAGTGAATCAGCAAGTCAGACCCCAAATAACCCAGATGTTAAAAAGATAGGTAAAATCAGTGAAGAAATGGAGAACTTCAAAAAAGAATTGGAAGTTGCCTAAAAAATTCAAATTACCATCCTAGAGAAATGGGGCATAAAAATGATTGAAAGAATCTTGGCTGGAATTTTCCAAGTGTATTAAAAAAAATACCAACCTGCTGATTTACAGTAACTGGTAAAATTCCAAAAGCATACCCAAGATAGAGGAAGGCATAATTTGAAAAACCACCAAGCAGAAAAGGTAACAATTATGAAGCTGTGGTTTCCTGTCCTGAAGGAACTGCCAATACATGTGACCATGATGGGAGTGGGAGTGAGTGAGGGTGTATGTGTGAGTCTGTGTGTGTGCATATATGTGTGTATGTGTGTGTGTGTGTGTTATGCATGAGTGTATATGTGTGTGTATTTGTGGGTGTGTGAGTGTATATATGTGTGTGTTGGAGCGGTAGGGGCTTAAAACTTTACCAGCAAAATGTATGAAGATTGTCAGTCAGTTCAGTCAGTTCAGTCACTCAGTCATGTTTGCAACCGCATGGACTGCAGCATGCCAGGCCTCGCTGGCCATCACCAACTCCCAGAGTTTACTCAAACTCATGTCCATTGAGTCAGTGATGCCATTCAACCATCTCATCCTCTGTTGTCACCATCTGGGTTATTTGGGGTCTGACTTGCTGATTGAAGATTGTAGTTCTAGGATAAAGCACCTAATAATTTAAATGTTTAGAGAAGAAATTCTGGCATCATAAGAACTATAGGAGTGGGAACCAAATTAAAAGCATCAATTGGGAGAGACTCCAGGCATTTAGCTAAATAAAACAAATACACTCTGTTTCCTCTCTGGCCAGTGTGCATATGGTCATTTCATTTATCTAGCCTTCTCCGGCCATCCTTTGATATGGTGCAGTTCTCCCTTTCCTCATCATTTTCTGGTTCCCTCTCAATACACACTTGAAGGGGTTAAGGGTAGCACTCTGAGCAGCAGCTGCTGATAGTATATACTCTACTTTCTCTCTCTGAGATTCTTTTTAATACATTTTATCAAAATTCAATCCTCAGAGTTGTGAGCATCACCTAAGCCCATGAGAATACCTTCAGAGTTTTGATTATTTCCCATTTCAGCTAGACAACCTGGCAAGGAATTAAGGCTCTCAGGGAGTTCCTGCCTCATTTGAACTTCTCAAGGGAAAAGTTTGATGCTGGGAATCTTCCTCTTCTTCCCTTCCCCCTCCCCTCCCCCTTCCCCCTCCCCTCCTCCCCCCCACCTCTTCCCCTTCTTTGGCTTCTTCTTCTTCCTCCCTTTTCTTCTCTTCCTCTCCCCTGTCTTTCAAAGTTCAAGATTTTTTACATTTTATCTTTCCAACAGAATAGCTTTTTAAAATGGGAGAAGGAAGAAATAGTACTGAGCCACATCAAAATTGTTTCTTCTTTGGCAGAGTTTTCTAAAGATCTTTGATTTCCACTCCCTTCATTTTCTTATAGTATTTTACTGGATCCTGTCGGTTTGATTTTTGTTCATTTTGTCAGGTATCAGGGCAGGAGAGGCAATGATATAGGTTCCTTCAATCAATTTACCTAGAATAGTGTCTGAATTATTATTTTAAAATACTCTATTTGGAGATTTCTTTGTAAAAACTCAGGTTTAATGAAGAAAGTATGAACTAGGAATCAGTATAATTAAAATTATCTGGTTATATAACCTAAAATAAGTCATTTCACCTGTATGGGCTTTTTACTCTTCATGTATAAGAAGAAGGGATTCAGCTTATGCATCATGTAAGGCCGTTCCAATGTTCACAGTCAACAATTTTCACTACCTGGACTCTATATTTACATAACTATGTTTCTCTTCTACTGGCTCTGTGGAATGAGTCTATAAAAATAGCTTCAGTTACAGAAGGTCCAAAAAAGTTCAGGGCAGTTTGAAAAGGGTTTAAAGAAACAAGATTTTAATCTTTTCTATTTAAATAAAGCATTCTTGCCTAATGAGCTCTTTTAAAAAAATAAACTCTATTTTTATATAGTATTTCATGATTTTCTCTTCATTTTTGCCAGTCAACAACTCGATGAACATGGTATCGATTTTGCTTGCCAGCATAGTGACCCAGCTACCAACCACTGCTCTATTTCTCACTGGGTTCAATAATCTAAGGAATGTGCTAATTCCTTTTGCATATATTTTCATTTTACCCTAAAGTAGCTACTTTTTCATGCAAATATTACTCTAACCCAGTTTTACTATCAAAAATATTCTTATTGGTAGCATGTGTGGTGGGTAATTTTATGTGTCAACTTGGCTGGACCACAGTGCCCAGACATTTGGTGAAACATTAGTCTGGACATTTCTGTGAGGGTGTTTTTGAACATGATTAACATTTAAATTGGTGAGCTTTGTGTAAAGCAGATTGCGCTCTATGGTGCGTGTGGGGACCCATCCAATCAATTATGGGCTCGAACAGAATAGACTGACCCCCTTTTCCCACCAGCAATGGGGGGGTTCTGCCTGAAACAATATCAACAGATCACTGCCATCCGGGGTTTCCAATCTGCTGGACCACCCTGCAGTACTTGGACTTGCCCGTCTCCATATCATGTGAGCCAACTTCTTAAAGTCAGCCTCTCCCCTTCATTCACTTACATCTGTATGTGTGCACTTAGTCGCTAAGTCGTGTCCGACTCTTTGTGACCCCATGGACAGTAGCCTGCCAGGCTCCTCTGTCTGTGGGATTCTCTAGGTAAGAATACTGGAGTAGGTTGCCATTTCCTTCCCCAGGAGATCTTCCCAACCCAGGGACTGAACCTGGGTCTACTGCATTGGCAGATGGATTCTTTACCACTGTGCCACCTGGGAGCCCCCTCTTCACATATATACATATGTTCAAGCTTTCATGTCTCTGGAGAACCTTAAGACAACATGACTTAATTATTTCCAAAACTGCATGCATAAGAACACTGAACTTCTTACAGCAAAGAATTTTTTGGAGCATGCTATGGGGCTGAGGTGGGTGGTGGTAGGGAACAGAAGAACATAAAATAAAACAAAGCTTCATCCCAAGGAAAAACAGATCTCCAATCTTTGCACAAGGAAAGGTGCTTGGAATTAAAACTCAGGTTGCTTCTGTTCTCTGTAATCAGGCGTGGTCTGGTCCCACTTCCTGTGTAGCTACAGGTCTTGCCCATCTTTCTCCCGTGATACAACTACCTGTTTTTATGATTAGACATCTCTAACTTAACACCTAGGCTAGTTATCAGGAAAACAGGCTGTTTCTAGTTGTCAGTGTGGTTAATAGTTCTGCTCTATAATGAAACTGAAAAGGAAAAAAAAAAAAGTTTTCCATGTTAGACCCAGTTGGCAGGTTGCCTGGGAAAAGGGTGTTAATATCTTCTCAGCCAGGTCTCTGGGCTCCTGCCAGTCCAGATTGCATATTTCATGGGTCATTCACCTTCGCTCCTTCACAAAAAATACTGTCTTGTCAGAATACCGTGTTTGTGGGTCCTGGCCTTCCAGATAAAATCCCCAGTCAGTTGTCAAATTTTGCTTTTGGTTTATTTGTTTGTTTAAATTTTTTTATAGAGGCTAAATGCCTCAGTCCACTATTCATATCTATATTCTTTTGAAGACCTTCTCTGGTGGCTCAGTGGTAAAAAAAAAAAAAAAAACCCGCCTGTCAATGCAAGAGATGCAGGTCCAGTCCCTGGGTCAGGAAGATCACCTAGAGAAGGAAATGGCAACCCACTCCAGTATTCTTGCCTGGTAAATCCCATGGACAGAGGAGTTTGGTGAGCTTCAGTCCATGGGGTCACAAAGAATCAGACACGACTACACGCACACACACTTATACTTGTTTCACCACAAAACCTGTGTGCTGAGCCCACAAGGGCCGGAAAGGAAATGATGCTGATGCTTTCTTAGAGTAAGAGGTGCTTAGTACCTATGTTGTTCCCTCTGTGAGCCAGATGTATGTTTTCAAGATAAAGTCACATTTCCTCATTCTCAGTCTTCTGCCATCAGGGTTGGAAGAATCATTTTTCATTGTAAAAGTGATGCTGTTGAAATAAAATTATTCTTTGGCCACATAAAATCTGGCACATATTTTCCTAGACTTCAATAATCTAACTCTATTTAGTTGCTATAAAAAATTGAGAATTATTGGTAAGATAAAGGCAATATTTTAAAAGTTACTGTTCTCGGTGTATGGGCTTCCTAGGTAGCTCATAAAGACCCTGCCTACAAAGCTGGAGACGTGGATTTGATCCCTGGGTTGGGAAGATCCCCTGGAGAAGGAAATGGCTACCTACTCCAGCGGTTTTGCCTGGGAAATCCCATGGACAGAGGAGCTTGGTGGACTGCAGTCCATGGGGTCAAAAAAGAGTTGGACACAATTTATTGACTAAACAACAACAACAGTTCTCAGAGTATAAGATAAAATGACAGAAGAACACATACTGGAACATGTGTGTATGTGTATAAATATTATGATTCAACACACACAATTTATTTAGACAATGTGTTTTCTAGACTAAAGGGGAATTAACCATCAATGAACAAAGCCATGTTCTTACTCAAGAGCAGTTATTCAGGAAGCTATTATCAATAAATCAATGTGTTATTTTGATCACGTCATGGTATACTTAGCAACAAAGGAAACAACAATAGCATTTCTAAAAGTATCTTTAAAAATGTATTGATGAAAAGATTATGGGTTTTACTGTCAGACAACAAGGATTTGAATGGTAAATTTTCCAGTTGGGTGTTACACAGGTAAATATATTTTACCTCCTTCGCTTCCATATCATCTGTATAATCTTGCTATTTTATAACTATTAAACTATTAGAAGGATTAAGGAAATCCTTGTGACTTATAATGGATATAAAGCATCTAGAACTGTGTCTGGCATAGGTAGGTGTTCAGTAAACATAATCTGCCCACCTTCTTTATTGCTAAATCTCATTTCCTCATTCTCAATATTTGGGCAAGCTCCGGGAGTTGGTGATGGACAGGGAAGCCTGGTATGCTGCAGTCTACTGGGTCACAAAGAGTCGGACACGACTGAGTGACTGAACTGAACTGAATATCTAGGGGATGTTTCCAAGTACAGGGAGGTTTGTGAGGATTAGATATGATACATGTGAATGCTCTTGTGCTGAACCAGGGAAATGGTGTGTGGATGCTATGCATCAGCAGATCAATTCCAGTCCCTTCGCCTCCCATCCTTGCTGGTTACTGCAAAGATTAGAAAGCCAAAACTGGACTCTCAGATCCCTTTGCAATTGAGTTCTAGATGCTCTCACGATGCGGAACACGGAAATAAAGAAGTGGAGGTGTCTACTTGCGACCTTGAGCTGCTTCTGAGATTTTAGCAGCATTGTCAAGGTCAGCGTTCTTTCTGGAGGGCACGCAATGTCACACTCAAGCATCCCAGTGACCAGAGGCAGCTGCTCCAGTGACCCCCGCGGTGCACACTGCTGATGCCTAGCTGCCCAGTTTCCTAGATCAGAGCTCTGATGTGGGTCTTTGACACAACAGTTCTTGTAGTGGTCTCCCTGAATGAGATCACTGGTGTGTTTCTCACTCTGAAATTCATTCCTGGAAACTCACCAAGCTTTTTTCCAAAATGTTTTTTGAACCACCAAATTTTTTCTAAGATCATTATTTTCTATTTAAATCCCTGTAGTGTTTTCTATTTCTTGTGCAGATTCCTAAGTGACTTCCAATTTTAAATAACATGTTTTTATTTAATATGACTTTAAACAATATCTTCCGTAGTTTTTCCTTGTAACAGTTACTGTGATGTTACATGCATGCACTGGATTCTTCCTGGGACTCAGACAGAGGTCATGAACCTTCTGGATGCTGTCCTATGGGAATTGGGAGTGGGGGTGGGGCTCAGTTACTAGTATATACAATGGGGAATAAATGAGTGACTATTTAGGATTGATATAAATCAATTTGATTTTTTCTTTTTTCAACTTTTTCGGGCAAAATGAAAAAAAGAAACACCTCTCTTGATGGTTTTTCAAGTTAAGCAGTAGGGTTCACTTCAATCCTTACTTGACATGTGAATGCTCATTTACTGCATGGCATGACCCTTCTCAAACAGTCCCTTATGTACACATTTAGAAACACTTTACATTTAACAGTACAAAGAAATGACTAGAAGTCATTGAGTAGACTATAGGATGTATGAAGAAAAACAAGAACAGAAAAACTATAAAAAATAACGCAGCTATTATGTTAAGATCTCAGCTAACTTTTCAAATGAGATTAGAAAATATATTCTCTTAATTTGAATGCAGTTTTTCCTTTATGTTCCTCCCCAAATGGCTTCATAAGAGAAAAGGGCTTTGTAAATTAGATTGTTTTATTACAAATTTCCAATAGGATGTATATTCTCTGTAGCCCCTTATTTTTCTGTAAATAGTCTTTGACAAATAAGCAGTGGGTTGGCTGGGTGACATTATGTAAGACCCAAACTAAAATTTAAAACAGTCCGGGGATTGTACATAAGATGACTGTTCTATGCACATATAGGATTTCATCTGCAAACAGAACACATATTTTGCAAGTCGGGGCAAAAAAATTGCAAGCTCAAATTACTATTATGAAAGATATTTAACCTAAAGCAACATGTACCCAAGAAATCACTGATTAGTTTCCATTTAGTATTTACAGAGCATCTTCTTCTGATGTATGGAGTTTTATTTACTAAAGACCATAACACCATCTTTTACATCACTGACAAGCAAATTTAAATTTCTTTCTATTGTAATTAAATCATAATAGCCAGCATTTGATTGCTTTTCTTTATTACTGTGTGTAAAGTGGCTATTCGGCAGGATAAGAGTTAAATTTTTCTGCAAACACTTCCTCTCTTCAGGGACTTCTTATCTGATGTTTTGTCTGCTTAGCACTTCCTCATATTTGCAGAGTGCTCAGGTGAACAGAAATGGCAACCCACTCCAGTATTCTTGTCTGGAAATCCCATGAACAGAGGAGCCTGGTGGACTACAGTCCATGGGGTAGCAAAGAGTAGGGCATAACTTAGTGACTGAGCACCCACGCATAGCATCCTAACAGGCATCTCTGGGTTTGCATACCATGAATGCATAGTAATTTGTCATAATAGTTATTTGAAGTTCCTGGAGTCTCCAGATCAAAAAGGCAGGGGAATTAAATTGTTTTCCTTAAATGCTTTGCAAGCTAGGATCTTTATTTTTGCTTTCTCAGTTTTTTTACACAAACTTTGTGAGAAAGTATTTACCTTATTTATTTCTCAGATGAGGAAACACAGGTTCAGCAGGGCCAAAATTTTTTGTGGTCACATCATATACACACTAAGTGAGCAGCTGCGATTTTTCTTGTACCATTTTTCCCCCTTGACTCATATCCTTTCGGTTTCTCTTTAGTGATAGCTATATAACTATCAGGCTAAAACCTGAAGGTTGTTTAGGGAAGAGGAGAACGAGCGCTAATTTCATCAGAGCAAAAAGTAGCAGCTGTAGCTCAGCTGGTAAAGAATCTGCCTGCAATGTTAGAGGCCTGGGTTCAATCCCTGGGCTGGGAAGAAACCCTGGAGGAGGGCATAGCAACCCACTCCAGTATTCTTGCCTGGAGAATCCCCATGGACCGAGGAGCCCGGCGGGCTACAATTCGTGGGGTTGCAAAGAGCCCAACACGACTGAGTGACTAGGCACATAAATCATTAAACCTATGCTAAATCTTCATAATTTATAAATTATCAAAACATTTAAATCAGGCAAATGTTTAACTATAGATCTTTAGAAAAAAATTAGTATCTGCCAATTTCTATGGTATGAAAATCCCAACCATAGGCAGAGTTCCAGCTCCTGGTGTGATGTCACAGAAGGCAGTGTGTAAGAGATGTGCATGGTGGCTCTGGGAGCATCCAGAAGCTGGACTCCAGCAAAACACTGCCTGGAGAGTCATTCCTGCAAATCACCCTGTTTCACAGATGAAGAAATTGAACCTTGAAACATCCAGCAATTCATCCCAGGTCACTTGTTAGAAAGTAGCTTTGCTGGGGAAAGAAACAAGGACTGATCCCAATTCCTTTAAATAGTTTTGTGAAAAAAAGCGAAAAAAAATAAAATAAAATAAATAGCTTTGCGGACAATTAAGCTGTTGTAAGGGAGAAGGAGTCATAGTCAACAAAAGAGTCTGAAATGCAGTACTTGGATACAATCTCAAAAATGACAGAATGATCTCTGTTCATTTCCAAGGCAAACCATTCAATATCATGATAATCCAAGCCTATGCCCCAACCAGTAACGCTGAAGAAGCGGAAGTTGAACGGTTCTATGTAGACCTACGAGACCTTTTAGAACTAACACCCAAAAAAGATGTCCTTTTCATTATAGGGGACTGGAATGCAAAAGTAGGAAGTCAAGAAACACCTGGAGTAACAGGCAAATTTGGCCTTGGAGTACGGAATGAAGCAGGGCAAAGGCTAACAGAGTTCTGCCAAGAGAACGCACTGTCATAGCAAACACCCTCTTCCAACAACACAAGAAAAGACTCTACACATGGACATCACCAGATGGTCAACACTGAAATCAGATTGATTACATTCTTTGCAGCCAAAAATGGAGAAGCTCTATACAGTCAGCAAAAACAAGACCAGGAACTGACTGTGGCTCACATCATGAACTCCTTATTGCCAAATTCAGACTTAAACTGGAGAAAGTAGGGATAACCATTAGACCATTCAGATATGACCTAAATCAAATCCCTTTTGACTATACAGTGGAAGTGAGAAATAGATTTAAGGGACTAGATCTGATGGACAGAGTGCCTGATGAACTATAGATGGAGGTTCGTGACATTGTACAGGAGACAGGGATCAAGACCCTGTCTTTTCCCCATGGAAAAGAAATGCAAAAAGGCAAAATGGTTGTCTGAGGAGGCCTTACAAATAGCTGAGAAAAGAAGAAAAGCGAAAAGCAAAGGAGAAAAGGAAAGATACTCCCATTTGAATGCAGAGTTCCAAAGAATAGCCAGGAGAGATAAGAAAGTCTTCCTCAGTGATCAGTGCAAAAGAAATAGAGGAAAACAACAGAATGGGAAAGACTAGAGATATCTTCAAGAAAATTAGACATACCAATGGAACATTTCATGCAAAATGGGCTCAATAAAGGACAGAAATGGCGTGGACCTAACAGAAGCAGAAGATATTAAGAAGAGGTGGCAAGAATACACACAAGAACTGTACAAAATAGATCTTCACTACTCAGATAATCACAATGGTGTGATCACTCACCTAGAGCCAGACATCCTGGAATGTGAAGTCAAGTGGGCCTTAGAAAGCATCACTATGAACAAAGCTAGTGGATGTGATGGAATTCCAGTTGAGCTATTTCAAATCCTGAAAGATGATGCTGTGAAAGTGCTGCACTCAATATGCCAGCAAATTTGGAAAACTCAGCAGTGGCCACAGGACTGGAAAAGGTCAGTTTTCATTCCAATGCCTAAGAAAGGCAATCCCAAAGAATGATTAAACTACCACACAATTGCACTCATCTCACACACTAGTAAGGTAATGCTCAAAATTCTCCAAGTCTGGCTTCAGCAATATGTGAACCAAGAGCTTCCAGATGTTCAAGCTGGTTTTAGAAAAGGCAGAGGAACCAGAGATCAAATTGCCAATATCCACTGGATCATTGAAAAAGCAAGAGAGTTCCAGAAAAACACCTATTTCTGCTGTACTGACTACGCCAAAGCCTTTGACTGTGTGGATCACAACAAACTGGAAAATTCTGAAAGAGATGGGAATACCAGACCACCTGACCTGCCTCTTGAGAAACCTGTATGCAGGTCAGGAAGCAAGAGTTAGAACTGGACATGGAAAAACAGACTGGTTCCAAATAGGAAAAGGAGTACGTAAAGGCTGTATATTGTCACCGTGCTTATTTAACTTATATGCATAGTACATCATGAGAAATGCTGGGCTGGAAGAAGCACAAGCTGGAATCAAGATTGCCGGGAGAAATATCAATAACCTCAGGTATGCAGATGACACCACCCTTATGGTAGAAAGTGAATAGGAACTAAAGAGCCTCTTGATGAAAGTGAAAGAGGAGAGTGAAAAAGTTGGCTTAAAGCTTGAGATTCAGAAAACTAGGATCATGGCATCTGGTCCCATCACTTCATGGGAAATAGATGGGGAGACAGTGGAAACAGTGTCAGACTTATTTTGGGGGGCTCCAAAATCACTGCAGATGGTGATTACAGCCATGAAATTAAAAGAGGCTTACTCCTTGGAAGGAAAGTTATGACCAACCTAGATGGCATATTAAAAAGCAGAGGCATTACTTTGCCAACAAAGGTCTGTCTGGTCAAGGCTATGGTTTTTCCAGTGGTCATGTATGGATGTGAGAGTTGGACTGTGAAGAAAGCTGAGTACCGAAAAATTGATGCTTTTCAACTGCGGTATTGGAGAAGACTCTTGAGAGTCCCTTGGACTGCAAGGAGATCCAACCAGTCCATCCTGAAGGAGATCAGTCCTGGGTGTTCATTGGAAGGACTGATGCTGAATCTGAAACTCTAATACTTTGGCCACCTCATGCAAAGAGTTGACTCATTTGAAAAGACCCTGATGCTGGGAGGGATTGGGGGCAGGAGGAGAAGGGGACAACAGAGGATGAGATGGCTGGATGGCATCACTGACTCGTTGGGCATGAGTTTGAGTAAACTCCGGGAGTTGGTGATGGACAGGGAGGCCTGGCATGCTGCGATTCATGGGGTCGCAAAGAGTCGGACACGACTGAGAGACTGAACTGAACTGAAGGGAGAAGGAAATGGCAACCCACTCCATTATTCTTGCCTAGAAAATCCCATGGACAGAGGAGCCTCGTGGGCTGCTGTCCATAGGGTCACACAGAGTCGGACACTACTGAAGCGACTTAGCAGCAGAAGCAGCAAGGTGTTATAAACTGCAGCAAGGAGCTTTTTCTTCTATATATTTATATTTTTGTCAGCAGATTACTAAGAAAGACCAAACGAGAGGAATTTCCTCTCTCACCTACTGGGTAAAGTGTATGTGTTTTTTGTTTTACTTTTTTACTTTCTATTTTCCTTAAAGGTTGTGTCTTCTTGTTAACAAAATCATGCAACCTTATGGATGAGATGCTCACAATTTCTTAGAAATCCAATTAAAATGCTAACCGCACAGTGGAAGAGTCGGTGAGTCCCGAGAGGTGAGCATCTGTGCAGAGGTAACAGGGCTCTGTCCCTCCTCCCGGAATACAGAGCCAGCTCCACCTACTCTGTTCTCCCCGCCTACAGGGAGGGGAGCTTTGGCACCAGAAGGCAGCCCCTTGCAGAGCGGTCACTTTTCCTACCAGTTTATTATTGGGACTGTTTCTCTTCCTATGAGTTCCTGTTGCTGGAAGGGAGCCTAATGCTTTTTTAAAATCTATTTTTCAGGAAATGAGGAAACAGAGAAGTACTCAAGCGTTATTTGAATAAAAAGAGCATTTACTGGTAGTTAATCTAATTTGGAAAAGACAATCTTTTCCCAGTACAGACATACAGCTTGAATTCAGTACGTGAGTTTTTTCCCTGATTGTTTTTTTCATATTATCTGGTGTTAATACCTACGAGGATACACTGAAACAATCACCTTAATTAATAAAAAGCCTATTTTAGTTTTCTCTGCTGTTTACCTCTTGCACTAACTGTTGTGTAATCTGGCAGATTATACAATATGTGTGTGCATGCTCAGTCACTTCAGTCATATCCGACTATACGACCCTGTGGACTGTAGCCCATTAGGCTCCTCTGTCCATGGGGTTCTCCAAGTGAGAACACTGGAGTGGGTTGCAATGCTCTCCTCCAGGAGATATTCCCGACCCAGCAATCAAACCTGCATCTCTTATGTCTCCTGCATTGCAGGCAACTTCTTTACGGCTAGCACCACCTGGGAAGTCCAGACTATAGGATACAGATGCATAAAAATAGATCAAGTGAAGTAAACACATGATACCCAGGTCCTCTCTCTCTCTCATATACAATACACACATACTTGCACAAACACATATACAATACACATACACATGCACACACACACATCACATACACACACACCACCTACACACAGGCACGCAGCACACACACTTCTTCTAGCTTTCAGATAAAGCTAAAAATACCTGCTGTTTGAAATCATTCCCAGTGGTGATTAAAAAGAACCTTCCCCACTGAGATCAGAGATGGTCCTTCTTCTTTGTTGAACCAAGGTCTTCGCTGTGGTTGTCAGGATGCAGCCACGACCCTAGAAAAGCAGAGCAGAGGGTGTACTGTGGTCTCATTTAAGCCAAGTTTTGTTTAAAAACCATCTTTTTTCAAAGCTGTCTATAAACCCTTGGTGAGAGTAGTGCAAACAGTGTCGGTGGATAGTAAAAGAAGGTGATCACAGTCTGTCATGCAATGGTCCTTTTAAAAGGACAGAGGGACAGAGGAGACCGGAAGTCCTAAGTTCGGGTGGGCACTTTCTGCATTGCTGTAATGAGTTCTGGGGCTGCAGATACATTACTTACTGTTCCTGGGTTGTAATACACATGTCTGTTTGTGCTTTCTCATTTACATACAAGAGTAGGAAGTGATGCGGACTCTTCTTAGGTCAATCGTCTCATATAAACTGTAGGTAAATTGAAGATACTTTTCAAATTCCAAGTATCCATCCCCCAAACGTTCTGATTCTCTGGTATGAGGCATGTCACGTGCCTAGCCTTTGGCCCACACCTATATACTGGAAATTACCAAAGTCTATCTCCAGGGTCTTTTCCAGCCCTGAAATTATATACTTCAAAATTAATTCACTCTTCTGAAACCTG